>NW_015655987.1:225150-238116 GCF_001515625.1 Sinocyclocheilus rhinocerous | reverse complement strand
TTTTTTTTTTCATTTTTATTTTATTTAACGTTTTGGTCATTTTGTTGTATGTTTGTCACTTTTAGTAGTTTTTGTTTATATATATATATATATATATATATATATATATAAACCAGCAGGGGCTGAAATACACTACAATTTAAAAGTGTAAGTTAAGTTTAAGTTTAAATTAAGTTACATTTTTTTAATTATTATTTTGATTAAAATGTATACCACCAATTAGCAAGGATGCATTAAATTGATCAAAAGTGACAGTAAAGACATTTATAATGTTACAAAAAGATTTCTATTTCAAATAGATGCTGTTCTTTCGAACGTTCTGTTCCTCAAAGAATTCTGGAAAAAATCCATCACGGTTTCCACAAAAATATGAAGCAGCACAACTGTTTTCAACATTAATAATAATGTTTCTTGAGCAGCAAATCAGCATATTATACTTATTTCTGAAGGATCATGTGACACTGAAGACTGGAGTAATGATGCTGAAAATACAGCTTTGATCACAGGAATAAATTACATTTGAACACAAATTCACATAAAAAAACAGGTATTTTAAATAGTAATAATATTTCACAATTATATTTTTAAAGAGTATAATGTATTTTTAATCAAATAAATGCAACTTTGATGAGCAGAAGAGACTTTTGTCATTTTTGGAGTCGCCAGGAGATTGTTTCTGACCTCTGACCTCTGTGTTTGTTTATTATCACAACTAACGTCCCTATCTCAATCCATTCTGGTACTCAAAGCTGATCAATAACCTCCACCCGTCCTTGTTTCACTCTAACAGTACATCAACGTTAGTCCTCTCCGATCTCTCACGCAGCAGAGAGCAAAGTCCACTGCTGACATTCACAGTTCAGAATTTAATTATTTAATTGCTGTGAATCTGATTTGAGGTAGCGAACAGGATGAAGAATAGTAATATGTGTTTGCATTTAAGGAAAGAAAAATGGAAAGAAACTGAAATAAATGCATGTAACTGCTGTAAATGTAGTTTTTAATAATGCATTTTTTTTTATTCACTAACATGTTTGTTCACACACATAGAATATTTGAAAATATATATATATATTTTAATTAGGTTTAGTTAATACATTTATTCAAAATGTTATAATATATTAAATATATAATATTAGATACATATCATATTAAATAATCCATTATAATATATTACATAATCAAATATATTAGAAATATTTATATTTGATATTAAAAAATATACAAAGATTATTTAATTTATATAGAATTACATTTTAATTGTATAAACCAAGGTTGAAGAAAAATTAATTAATCTCAGAAAAAAAAAAATTATGCCATAATTTATTATATATAATATTACATACTATGATATATTATCAATAAAAATATTTACATTTAATATTTAAAAAATACAAAATATTCTTCAGTTCTATGAAAAAAAAAAACATTTTGAAAAAAAGTTTCAAAACTTACTTAATTTACAAAGATTATTTAAATTATATGTATAATTAAATTAACCTTTTTTAATAAACCATGGTGTAAGAGTAATTAATTTTACATAATTCATTTATTAATATTCATTAATTAAATTATTAATATGTCAAAATATTTTAATACATAATATTAAATACATTTATTATTAAATAATACATTCTAATACTTATTAAAATATAACAAATATTTTAAGAATTTTTAAAATATTTGAATATAAAACATTTAATATTACAAAAACAGTAATACAAATACAAAATAGTATTAAACAAAATACTAAATATTCTTAAGGTCTCTGAAAACAATGTGTCAAAAAAAAAGTAAAAAAAAGTTTGAATGGCTCTTTGCCAAATGTATGCTACACATTATAGAATAGTTGGTCAAAATTAATCATGCAAGTGTTGAATTTCTGTGAATTCAGTAAATTATCTTGTAAATGTAATTCATATGCAACTCAAGAAGCAAAAGGAGCCATTTCAAAAATGTTACTTAATCTAAATTAAACTTTTGCTCTGCCCTGCAAAACAGCAGCAGGGTGACTCTGCAGCCGGTGGGAGGGGCGGGCAGGGGCGTGTCGGCGAGCGAGGGGCGGGGCTACGGAGGCGGTGCCTAATCAGAACGCTGGAAAGGAATGGGAGGGGCGTGTCACGCCTCGACAAACTCTCTCTCTCGCGTCCGCATTTGTTGATCACATGGCAGCGCACGCTGCTTTGAGAACGCGCTGGCTTCACGTGAGGCGAAATGTGCAGAACGGAGCCTGAACCGCGAGTCTGGACAGAACACACACACACACACACACACACACACCCGAGACACGAGCAGGCATGTGAACGCGCATGCAGAAATGTAAACACGCACTGAAGACACACAGTGAAGGGCAGGGCAGGATTTAGGGGGGCGGGGACCCCTGGGCTTGAGGTTATGTTTGATATCACTGAAAGGAATCTGGCGTGATGCATGAGCTCTGAACGCGCCGACGGTCACCGTCGGATGAAGGTTTTGCATCGCTTGTGTTTCAAACTAAGACTGAGGGGGCGCAAAATGAAGCCTATAAACGGATAATTAGGCAGGGACGCGTCTAGTACACGCCAGCGCAGGGCTACTACACTGTTATTACCTTGAAGTTGCTATAAAGGGCCAGATTTACTAACAGTTTGCGCTGGCGCAAAATCTAGCCCTTTAAAGCCCTTTCAAGGGAATAAAAGTGTAGAGTCTGTACAGTAACCCTGTGCCGGCTTTGGCTGGACGCGTCCGCACATTTCGCCTCACGTTGGCGTTAAAATAGTAGCTAGGCTACTGTCAGGATTAACTAAAGACGCGCAGTGAAGAGAATGAGCGCTGAAAAGGCGTGGACACAGTTATTTTTGCGCCGGACCTTATTGAACATGCATTTGTAGGAGTTTCCCTTTCAGATGCAGAATTTATGGGAGGAGAGCATTAAAATGAATCACGCAACGCGATTTACTAACGTTTGCGCTCGTCAAATTACTGGGATTTGCGCCATTATTTAACGCCAATAAAAAGCATGTGTTAAAGCAGACGCTGATTTGCGCTGCTCCTGGTAGATTGTGTTGGTCATTATGGACATGATCGGGATGCGTCTGTGTTCTTTAGTTTGCGCACTGTCAGTAAAACACCCGCAGAAATCTCCACTCCCATCTGCGCTTTTTTGGAATTGCGCTCTCACGCTAATGTGCCCTGTTAAGTAAATCTGGCCCAAAGTCTGCAGATTGTATAAATCCTGACAGTTAAATATTCCCAACTGCTTTCAGATACAACATGTCCAAAACATCAAAACGAGTGGAAGAATATCCTGAAACCTGCCTAGTTCTTATTTCACCGCAACTATCTAAATAAACAGAAATAAATGATTTTATAATTTTACAATTAATAATAATGTTCATTTCATTTTTTCCCAGTGCAAATTATTCATTGACACACATATGGAATATTTAGAAAAACACTGAGGATATTAAAAATATTAGATTGAAATTACATTTACAAATTTGCAATTAAATGTAACTTCCATTTTATGGACCATGCTGGAAGAACAATTAATTTACCAGAATGAATTTATTCAATACGTCATAAATATATTATATTAAATAAATACATTTAAATACATATAGAAATCACTTATATATTTAAAAAATATTAATATTAAAAATATGAATAGAAGAAATTCTCATCAAGTTTTTGGAAATGTTTTGATGGCTCTTAATTTGAGAGTACTGAACTCTATTGAGTAAATGTATTCATTTCACTTCACTTTCACCTGAAGTGGCTATAAAGTCCAGATTTGATAAATCCTGACACTTAAATATTATATTATACTCTCAAATTCTCGCTCAACATGAAAAATGTCAATAAAATTAAATATAGAAATGTAATCTCCTGAATGCAGTAATGAAACTTTAAGGTGAAAATGTGCTTTTTGTTAATGTTGCAATACCAAAAAAAAAAATAATGTATGCAAAATACTATTATTTTTTACTTATTTTGATTTTGGGGGATAAGTGGATCATGTTTTGTGAGATTTACATAATCTACATTCATTTATGTAGGAGTGTGTTGGGTGTGTTTGATTGTCTTTCAAAGATGGTAAGCAGCCATAACTGTTGTAGTTTGGTGTGTTATTAGGATGAACGTCACATTCGTGTCTCTATAAAGTTTCCGCCTATATTAGCCATAAAACATACATGACTTAATGCACTAACTACATTTACACAGATTAAAGACATAACACATGTTGTTGGAAACGTGTCTAATTTCTCAAGGCAGGTTTAATGGCTGTAAAAGCATGAGAATTATGTGTGAAAGTCACTGGTTCATGAAGGAATGTATGATCAATGCGACGGCTCCTCCTCACATTTGGGCAGATGCATTCATAGTTTGAGTAACGAAATGCACATCAAGCATGTGCTGTGATACTGCACTAGTGTTGCAAACACCATCACTAAATGATTTTTTTTTTATTTCACGATTTAAAAAAATGTCAGTCACTGTCAGTGTGTAATGCATTATCAGTATGAACTGTATGTGCATGTGCAAATTGTCTTTGGTTTTTGATGCAAAAGTGTCACAATGATAATACAAGCCCCAATATAAGCAATGCGTTTATGCAATTTATACAGAATTAATTTATACAGTATGTCATAATATATAATAAATATATTTAATATTAAATACATGTACTATTAAATAATATATTCAAGTGTTACACATTACACATTATTGTACATTTAATAAAAAACACATAATTATATATTTTATATATAAAATATTTACATGTAATTTTAGTAAAAATGACAAAATATTGCTAGAATTAAATATATTATCAAATATATTATATATCAAAAAAACATACTTATATACTATAAAAATAAAAGTATTTGTATTTAAAATATTTACATTTAATTTAATTTTTATTTTTTATATATTTACAAAATATTTATACTATTAAGCACACATAATATTAAATAGCACTGCAGTATATTTTATATTAAAATATATATTTATATATTTTAAAATAAAAATATTTGTTTTTAAAATATTTACTTTTAGTATTAAGAATATACAAAATATTGACATTAATATACAATATATTTTTATTAAGTTCTTTAAAACAAGCAGCGACTAATATTGCACCAGTGCAGCAAAACGGTCACTAAACTTTTTTTTATTTCATGACTTAAAAAAATGCTATTCTTTTAAGGATGTCACTGTGTAATGCACCAATGCATTTTCTTGCAAAATCTGCAGCGTCAAATGAATTCGAATGCACGTTCTCCCTGTTTTCCTCTGCAGCTTCTAGCAAAAAAAAGTCCAAGGAATCCGACCAACGCTTCAAAACTCTCACTTCTGTCACTCAAAACTCCACGACAGACGCTTGAGTTTTGGATTATTACGTTGGTGAATCTTTAAAAGTCTACAGAGGTCAGATAGAAAACACTGATGATTAACCAAAGCAGAAGATGATAAACATGGCATACACAAAAATAACGGTTCTTTATTTGCATTGATGGTTCCATGAAAAACCTTTAACATCCATGGAAACTTTTCATTCCACAGAAGGTTCTTTAGATTCTAAAAAGGGTTCTTTTTTTAGAACTGTTCACTGAAAGGCTCTTTTTGGACCCCAACATGGATCTTCTATGGAAAACCCGTTATTTTTTAAGAGCACAGGTGAACAGAAAGCACAGATTAGATGGTGTCATTTCAAGGTTCGGGTGGGTACCTGCTCTGCTGGGACTCTGGCGGCAGTTCTGGCCCACGATCCCGGAGTGAACGGATGTGGTCGTCCGGTTACTGAGATCCACCACCGAAGGCGTAGACGGGGGGGAGGGGGGCTGCTGGGAAGGCTGGTTCTGCTCGCTCCCAGGGTTGCCGGGAATATTGTTCTCCAACAGAAACTCCTCTAAATCCATATACTCAAGCTGGAAATTGTCGCCATCGTACGACAGGGTCTTGTCCCACAGCGTTGGCCCCAAGAAGGCGGACTGAGGGGCGTTGAGAGCGTTTCCGTCCTCTTCCAACTTCTTCTCCTTCTCTTTGTCTTTCCCAAACCCTGGAGGAACAAGACGGAGGCGTTATTGTCACTGTCCAGCCCAAACATTTACATGTTGTCATCATTTATACATATTTGTGTTGTGTTGCATGCTGATTTGAATAAAAACAGTACTATATTAAAGTCATTTTCCCTGTAATTTCACTGGAAATGTGCTTAATTGACAATTTGAAAATGCTTTATTTGCTTTCTGCTAAATATTATTTATTACACATTTGTGTTGTTTCAAACCTGCATTTATGCTGATTTTAATTAAAATAATAATAATAATAATAACAATAACTTTAATAAAGTAATGAGACTGGCATGAAAAAAATGTGCTTAATTGTCATAATTTTGCAATGCAAAAATCTAAATTAAAATATGCTTTATTTTCTTAATACAAAATATTGTTTTATATTACACATTTGTGTTGTTCCAAAACTGTACTTAATTTATGCTGATTTTAACAAATAAATGACTTTATTGAAGTAATTTTACACTGTAATGCAGGATAAAAATGTGCTTAAATGTCTTAATTTCACAATTCAAAAATTCTTAATAAAATATGCTTTTTATGTAAATTATTATTTGTATTATTTTATTATTATTTATTACACATTTGTGTTGTTCCAAACCTTCATTTAATTTATGCTGATTATGTGTGTGTGTGTGTATATTATATATATATATATATATATATATATATAATATACACACACACACACATAATCAGCATAAATTAAATGAAGGTTTGGAACAACACAAATGTGTAATAAATAATAATAAAATAATACAAATAATAATTGACATAAAAAGCATATTTTATTAAGAATTTTTGAATTGTGAAATTAAGACATTTAAGCACATTTTTATCCTGCATTACAGTGTAAAATTACTTTAATAAAGTCATTTATTTGTTAAAATCAGCATAAATTAAGTACAGTTTTGGAACAACACAAATGTGTAATATAAAACAATATTTTGTATTAAGAAAATAAAGCATATTTTAATTTAGATTTTTGCATTGCAAAATTATGACAATTAAGCACATTTTTTTCATGCCAGTCTCATTACTTTATTAAAGTTATTGTTATTATTATTATTATTATTTTAATTAAAATCAGCATAAATGCAGGTTTGAAACAACACAAATGTGTAATAAATAATATTTAGCAGAAAGCAAATAAAGCATTTTCGAATTGTCAATTAAGCACATTTCCAGTGAAATTACAGGGAAAATGACTTTAATATAGTACTGTTTTTATTCAAATCAGCATGCAACACAACACAAATATGTATAAATGATGACAACATGTAAATGTTTTGTGTGTGTATATAATATATATATATATATATATATATATAAAAAAAATTTTCCCCACTGCAATGCAATAATGAGAATTTGAGGCGAAAATGTCAATTTTGCAATGAAAAACATCTTAATGAAAATATGCTTTTTCATGTAAGACATTGTGTTTACTTGTTTGTTTGTTTGTTTGTTGTTGTTGTTTTCAAAACGGTTTGACTTTAATTCTTCTGTTAAACACTTAGGGAGAAATGTTGAGGAATATTTAGGCAGCCCAAGTAAAAAAACACCATAAAAATATCAAAATTAAATTCCATTTAAATCATTTTACACATATATCATTTTATGCACCTTTTTTACAAATATGCATTGTTCCAAAACATCTTAAAAGTGGCCCATAACACATTTTCATTCAAGGTCTTCTTTAGTCATACAGCAGTTTAGTTTTTACCAGCTGTGACTTTTATGGTGCATTTTGTGACTTTGTTGCTCAGCCGTGGAAAAGAGTGGCAATTTCTCAGTATTTCTCCAGAGAAGAAAGAAAGTACAGTTTTGGAATGCCATGAGAATGAAGAAAGCGGGTGAACTAATCCAAAAATGCAACCAAACCAACATATTTATTGTGCATGCACTGAAAAAAGAGAATGGATATGTTATATCTTGTTAATGCACGACCTGTTTACGTGCATCCAAAGATAAAATAGCGTTTTATTTATATTATAAACGCATGATGAGGACTGAGGTAGCGCAAAACAATCAGAGACTCTCAGTGGCGCCCTCTATAGGGAACTATGAGTGCAAATCATCACCACTGCGTGCGAACCTCTATCCAAAATAAAGTCAGTGTCGGTTGAGTAGACTCTGCATATTCTTCCAAATGCTTTAATAATGCGCAAAATAATCATATTTTACGCAGGTAACATTATGCATTCCGGTTAAATCCACTGCTCAATGGATTTATGTTTGCGCGTAAAATGAATGCAGTGGACTGCAATGGAATGAAAATATCAACATAAACATAATCATAAACATAAACTTCCATCTAAAATCACATTAGAATTCAAATCTATTATACATGACAGCATGCATGCATGAGCAGGTACTGAAAAACATCATGACGCGCGTTTACGCGCAGATTATAATGAAAGCAAAGCGCGCAACGCGCCTGACACCGAACAGCTGATGCAGAAGACCATTTAAACCCTTTCAAAGCAACAGCCACCCACCTTTACCTTCATCATGGTGGAAGGGCAGCTTCATGGGGTTCTCCAGCAGGGATTTCAGGACGCCGTGGGTCGGAGGTAGGAAAGTTGGGTTTATAGGAAGAGGTCGAGACATCTTCTCCATTGCGTTAAGGAGAGACCAGTCTTTCTTGAAGAAACGAAATGAAAAAAGCCAACTTATAAAAATAAAAACTCTGCAGTGGGGTGTCGGAATACAGTCCTTAGCCCGATGAGCGGCGGTTCTTCTCGCGCGTCTGTGAGTTCGGCTGGCTGGAACGCAAAAGCGCAACTGATTCGCAATTCCATGTGAGAAGACTGACGTCCGTGACGTCAATGGACAGGGCAAACTGTTGAATAGAGCCCCGGCCAATGAGAGCTCGAGGGGCGTGGTCTTCCATCATGCATCATGACTCGATACATTGTTGCTCGTACACGATTACATTCTTTTTGCGTTTCGAGATTATTATATTGTAACCACTGCAATGTATTTACCTTATGCTGTTTTTAATATAAATAAAACTCATTAAAATGTGAGAGGAAGTACACATGAAAATAATAGAAGGATTTAATATCATTTAACTATTCTATTTATTTGTGATGTATAATTCCAACCTGAAAATGGATTAAATTAATATTGAATATTGAAACACTACTGAGTATTATTTACATACTATTGTAGTTTTTTTTATTAATATTTTAAGCGGTTGTTATTTGTATTTTCAGTTTAAAAATTTTTTTTTAGTAATTTTGTTATGTACTTTAATATTATTTTTTATTATTAAATATTACTAATAATTAGCTTCGATTACTTTGTATTTCATTTTTTGTTTTAGTTTCATTCTAGTTTTTATTTATTTCCAGTTAGTAATTTTAGTCCTTTGACAAATTTATTTCAGTTTATCATGGCAACATTTCTAATTTTCTAGTTTTTTTTAATTTTTATATTGAATTTTATTTAGCTTTATTTCAAACAACAACCATACTTTTAGTTTTAGTTCACAATAACAACACTGTAAACTAGTGGGTCTGTTCCAAAACCTAGTGATCTGGAGCTCCCTACATAGAACATGGAACTCTCTGCCTACATAGGCAGCTCACTGTGTATTTGATGGACAGCTACAGGATGCTTCGTCGAACAATGCAGATACACCTAGAAAGTACACTCAGTCAGTGCATAAAGTGCAATTAGGAAATTAGTTGAACTGAATTCATTGTTTTACATGAAACCCTCCCACATTCTACCGTCTCTATAAACACAAAATCATCTTCTTGGAATGGCCAACGCTCCCTGACTACACAGTAACAGCCAGTGCTAGAAACCAGCAGTCACCGAAACAAAAACGCGTGCGTGTGATTGGTGGAGAGTTGCTTGCGCGGAACACAACATCCAATCACAGTGAAGCTGGTGGGCAATGCGCTGAATTAAGGAACATCTGGGCAGCGTTCAGCCCTCGGCTGGGACTGACCTACTTTTGTCCAATAGCAGCAGCCAGTCGGTAATTCCGGTGAGATCAGAACGGGCCACGGCACATTGAATGTCATGTGTTCGCGATCCCTGTAGAGCGAGTCTGTGAAAACAACTCCAGCTCTGACTTCATGTCTGCACATTTACACTGATGATGACCACACCTGTCAGTATCAATACTATCATATAAATCAGCGTTGATCGCCTATTGATTCCCTGGATATAAAGATACAATTATACAGTCTAATGTGAGTGGTTTAAAATCATTTAAATATCTACTTTCAAGCAAGTCCAAAACATGCAAACGTGTGTGTGTGTGTGTGTGTGTGTCCTACTTGTATGCATGCGTCATCACAACAGTCCTTGCTGTGGCAACCGCCGTTACTAAGCATGACACACACACACACACACACACACGTTTGCATGTTTTGGACTTGCTTGAAAGTAGATATTTAAATGATTTTAAACCACTCACATTAGACTGTATAATTGTATCTTTATATCCAGGGAATCAATAGGCGATCAACGCTGATTTATATGATAGTATTGATACTGACAGGTGTGGTCATCATCAGTGTAAATGTGCAGACATGAAGTCAGAGCTGGAGTTGTTTTCACAGACTCGCTCTACAGGGATCGCGAACACATGACATTCAATGTGCCGTGGCCCGCACTGCTCCTACCGGAATTACCGACTGGCTGCTGCTATTGGACAAAAGTAGGTCAGTTCCAGCCTAGGGCTGAACGCTGCACAAATGATCCTAAATTCAGCGCATTGCGCAGCAGCTTCGCTGGGATTGGATGTTCCGTTCCGCGCACGCAACTCTCCACCAATCACATGCATGCGTGTTCTCTTTCTGGTGACTGCTGGTTACTAACACTGGCTGTTACTGTGTAGTCAGGGAGCATTGGCCATTCCAAGAAGATGGTTTTGTGTTTAGGGAGGTCAGAATGCGGGAGGGCTTAGTATAAAACAATGCATTCAGTTCAACTTTATTCCTGATTTTTATTTTCTTCTTCTGTCTGTCTCTCTGCCTATGTAGGCAGCATTGTAAGGCAACAGAAAGCTTCTGCCTATGTAGAGAGTTCCAGATCACTAGGTTTGGAACAGTTTTGTTTTTGTTAACTAAAACTAAAAGCATGGTTGTTGATTGAAATAAAACTAGATAAATATTATTATATTAAATATTAATATTACTAAATGCAATATTAATATAAAAAAATAGAAATGTCGCCATGATAAACTGAAATAAGTTTCCGTCAAAGCACTAAAATTACTAAATGGAAATAAATAAAATCTAAAATGAACTAAAACAAAATATATAAATAAAAAATAATTGGACCTAATTAGTAATAATAATAAAGTCCATAACAAAATTGCTAAACATTAAAAATGAAAATATATAAATAAAGGCTAATTAAAATATTACTATAAGTATAAACTATAATTGCATAAAAATAATACTAAAATAACAATGTTATAATGTTTAGTGTTTCAATATTCAATATTAATTGAATCCATTTCGAGGTAGTAATTATGCATCAAGAATAAATAGAATAGTTAATGATATTAAATCATTCTATTATTTTCATGTGTACTTCCTCTCACATTTTTTACTGATATTAACAGCCCGGGGTAAATACATTGCAGTGGTTACAATGCAATAATCTGAATGAAATCGAGAACGTGCAACAATGTATCAAGCCATGATTGAAGAACACGCCCCCGCGCTCTCATTGGTCGGGGCTCTATTCAACAATTTGGCCTGTCCATTGACGTCACGGACGTCAGTCTTCGCACATGGAACTGCGAATCAATTGCGCTTTTGCGCTCCAGCCAGCCGAGATCACGGACGCGCGAGAACAGAACAGCCGCTGCTCTTCAGTGCTGCGCACGGGCTGAGGACTGTATTCCGACAACTCACTGCAGAGCTTTTATTTTAATAAGTTGGCTTTTTAAATTTCGTTTCTTCAGGTAGACTGATCTCTCCTTTACGCGATGGAGAAGATGTCTCGACCTCTTTCTATAAACCCAACTTTCCTACCTCCGACCCACGGCGTCCTGAAATCCCTGCTGGAGAACCCCATGAAGCTGCCCTTCCACCACGATGAAGGTAAAGGTGGGTGGATGTTGCTTTGGAAAGTTTAAATGGTCTTCTGCGTCAGCTGTTGGGTGTCAGGCGCGGTGCGCGCTTTGCTTTCATTATAATCTGCGCGTAAACGCGCGTCACATCACGGTGTTTTTCAGTACCTGCTCATGCCTGCATGCTGTCATGTATAATTGATTTGAATTCTGATGTGATTTTAGATGGAAAATTATGTTTATTATCATATTTATGTTGATATTTGCATTGCATTGCAGTGCAATGCATTCATTTTACGCGCAAACATAAATCCATTTCGCACTGGATGACGCGCGTTTACGCGCAGATTATAATGAAAGCAAAGCGCGCAACGCGCCTGACACCGAACAGCTGATGCAGAAGACCATTTAAACCCTTTCAAAGCAACAGCCACCCACCTTTACCTTCATCATGGTGGAAGGGCAGCTTCATGGGGTTCTCCAGCAGGGATTTCAGGACGCCGTGGGTCGGAGGTAGGAAAGTTGGGTTTATAGGAAGAGGTCGAGACATCTTCTCCATTGCGTTAAGGAGAGACCAGTCTTTCTTGAAGAAACGAAATGAAAAAAGCCAACTTATAAAAATAAAAACTCTGCAGTGGGGTGTCGGAATACAGTCCTTAGCCCGATGAGCGGCGGTTCTTCTCGCGCGTCTGTGAGCTCGGCTGGCTGGAACGCAAAAGCGCAACTGATTCGCAATTCCATGTGAGAAGACTGACGTCCGTGACGTCAATGGACAGGGCAAACTGTTGAATAGAGCCCCGGCCAATGAGAGCTCGAGGGGCGTGGTCTTCCATCATGCATCATGACTCGATACATTGTTGCTCGTAC
>NW_015655987.1:206989-219193 GCF_001515625.1 Sinocyclocheilus rhinocerous | reverse complement strand
TAATCGTTGCCTGGGTTGCGTACGTATATGTGGGGCGGAGCTATCAAAATAGGGGCGAGACCCTTTTGGGGTAGGGGCGTGTTTGTTTTGGTGATTTCAAATATCAACATTGGCTACCAGAAATCGCTTACTCTGCCTTTAACGAGTGTCTGCGGTCTTTTCGCGTGATGGAAAAGCCTGATGCTTTGCATAAAATAAACAATTTTATTCATAAACATACAGAATATAATACTTTGGATGTTAAAACATGTCCTCAGAGCTGTTTATTGTTTGTTTATTGGCAGGTTATGGCATCACAGCATGTTTCGGCTAGAGTGAAACGCTGGGTGGAGAGACTGGTCGATTAGGCTACACGTGAATTACTTCTGTTTAATGTTGAATTTTTCTTCTAATGTTTGTTAAACGAGTTTAAATATAGGCAATATGTATAGCCTATTAAAAACTATATAAACAATGCTGTAAATGATGAATAAAGGAAAATAAAGGAAGTTATCATGCAAACCAGTGGTTGTGTGGAGTATTTTAGAAAAGTTTAGAGGATTTAAGTTAATCTGTAAACATTATTTAATGTATGAAGAAAAAAAATAAGCTAGTAATATAGTAAAAATGAATAAACCCATTAGCTGGGTTAAATCAACCCATTATGCTGGGTTAAATAAACAACCCAATTTGCTGGGTAAATTTAACCCAAGATGGGTTCTGTCCTATATTTACCCAGCCCTTGGGTTAATAACAACCCAAATTGGGTTGTTTTTAACCCAGTGTTTTTAGAGTGTATGAAGCAGTCAGGGGAATCTTTCTGTCTCCACCAAAGCTCCGTCCATAAAAAAAAACCTCACAATGTTTACTGAATGAAAAGGGGTCTATATAAAGAAATCCTTGTTCAGGATAAAAGATTTCATGTCTGAGCAACAAGTTAATCAAGATGCTTTTTCATAAACACCTCCTTGTTTGTGGTTCTTTTAGAGGTTTCCCAGGTAAAGCATTTCCTTCATTGAAGCTCTCCGTTTCCTTCAACAAAACCGCTTTGTTCCCTGTAGCTATTTCTGTTCAGAACCTCCCTTTCAGTTTACAGGTAAAGTCACTCCTACAGTTATAATAAAGCCAATAAGTTCCTATTCCGACTCATGAAAACATGTCAAGCATTCGAAAAGAAAATACAAAATGCTGTTCTGTCTGTTCTGTCTCAGCTGTGAAGTCCAAAAATAATGCTTATTTGGATATACAGTACTTTTACGCTAGGCAGTTTGTGCTCATGTCATTTACTGAGACATTTTCAGATTAATTACAGTCTGTGGCTAGTAGTATGACATGCACATGTGTAAAAAAGATCACTCATTTCATTAGAGCGTATCGTTAACCACTGGAATGGCAAGTAACTTTAGTTCACGTTCATAGGTGACGCCAGTTTTCATGGGAATTATGAAGAACTTGATGAGTTTGAACGTAGATGAGTTTGTTTCTTCATCAGATTTGTAGAAATGTAACATTGCATCACTTGCTCACCAAAGGATGCTCTGCAGTGAATGGGTGCCGTCAGAATGGGAGTCCAAACAGCTGATAAAAACATCACAATAATCCACAAGTAATCCACACCACTCCAGTCCATCAGTTAACGTATTGAGAAGCCAAAAGCTGCATGTTTGTTAGAAACAAATCCATCATTAAGACGTTTTAAAATTTAAACTGTTGCTTCCGGCTAAAATACAAGTCCACAATCCATAATATTGCTTTCACTAGTGAAAAAGTTTTTTTTTTTTTTTTTTATGTGAGAGGACAACAGGAGATGGACTTTTTCACTGGAGGAAGTGTTATTATGGATTATAGACTCATATTTTAGTTGGAAGCAACGGTTTAAAGTTAAAATGTCTTTATAATGGATTTGTTTCTTACAAACACACAGCTTTTCTCTTAACAAGACATTAACTGATGGACTGGAGTGGTGTGGATTACTTGTGGATTATTGTGATGTTTTTATCAGCTGTTTGGACTCTCATTCTGACGGCACCCATTCACTGCAGTGGATCTGTTGCTGAGAAAGTGATGTAATGCTACATTTCTCCAAATCTGATGAAGAAACAAACTCATCTACATCTTGAGGATGAATACATTTTCAGCAAATTTGTATTTTTGGGTGAACTGTTCCTTTAAAATGTTGGTGATTTGATGTTACTTGAGTGTGTGTCTGTGTGTATTGTAAGCAACTGAGACTTGACTGTAAACAAATGAACGCTTTGTGTTTGAGTGCATCATGAGATTCTTGGACTGGCTATTTCTGCCTGATGCTTTATCAGCGTGAAGAGTGTTTTTAACCAATACAAATACTCTTCACACTGACTTGTGCAGTTGCACATAAACACATATCTGGGCAAATGCTGAGTAAAGTACTACATTACTGTTCAAAAATATGGGGTTGATGGTTAACTAAAACTACAACCATTAAAACAACCATTTATGTTACTTGAAATAGACTAAACTTTAACTGAAATAAGATTCAATTAAAAAAAAAAAAGTTTTGCTTTATTTCAGATAGTTATAAAAATTCATAAAAACGATATTGACATGTTTAAAAAATATTACAAATTACAAAATAATAATAATAAAATTAAAATGAAAACAGAAAACTATTAAAATAAAACCTAATTCAAAATATTACTGTATTTAATTTTGGAAAAATTGTGAATAAACATTCTCCCAGTAACATTACTAGAACGTTTGTTTAAAGTTACCTGATCTTTAATAACATTCCAAAAAATGTACAAAGAATGTTCATGTTTGTCTAATGTTTTTTAAATGTTGCTACTTACTAGTTTCAGATGGTTCAGAGAACATTCAAAAGTAACATTCCCATAATGTTTGCAAAATTATGAAACGGAACATTCCATTAACTTAATGGCAATGTTAGCAAAACGTTCCTAGCTGGGTTAATTGTAATTGTGTGTCCACATGCAGTTGTTTGTCCTGATTGTATTTTAGTATGGAGTTGATAGCGTTTCTATTTGTCTCTTCGCGACTCTCAGGGGACGACAGTGGCAGGGCGGTCACTTCCTATGAGACGAACGGAGCCCACAGAGAGAACACACAACATCAACAGATACATTCTCTCACACACACACACACACACACTAAACGCGATTCTTCAAACGCCTGTCTCAGTCTTTTCAGAAGCATTACAGCCTCATAAATGTTACAAGCCACCGTTACAGGTTTAACTCTTTCTCTCAATCGTCTAACAGAAGTCTTGAGCGTCTGTGATCACATCTCTGTGACTAGCTGTGGAAAGACATGCAGTCAGACCCAGAGCTGCTGTTATGTAATATAATCCAGCACTTCTGCTCTCGCTGAGCCAACAGACTCACGCTGAGATAGTAGACACAATAGACCCGACTGATGTTCATCATCAACGCCATGTCAAATAGACTGTGCACATGCAAGGCAAAAATCATAAATTACATCTCTTTAATATCTCAACTGTATCTCCCGGGCAGACTGAGACTTCTGCATAAGTCCTAATATTTCTACTGAGAAAACTGAGAGCTGAGAGTTTCAGGAGAAATCTCAGTGATGTCTCAAACTGTGCTCAGATTTGCCAAGATGCCAAAGTGTGCATTCAAAAGTCAAGAGATATCAATATGAACTCAAAAATATCTCATCAATTTCTTCAAAGACCTAATGATCTCAGCTGCAATACACATTATTTTTTTTATAGCTGTATGAATTTTTGAAAAACATCTGAGATAAAGTTGATACATAACTTAGAAAGTGCATAAAATCGCTGAAGGAGCAACTTTTGAGCAATAAAAGGTTCCTCTGGTACAATGCTGATTTCATATGCATTTTAATAATAATAATAATTAAAATAATAAATTATATAAAAAATAATGCTAATAACGTTTTTATTACTAGTAATTATTTGTAATTAAGAACTATAAAAAAACATAATGATATGTTATTATTATTATTAATTACATGTAAATACGTCTATTCTTAATAGCAGTATTTAAATGTAATTAATAACAATCATATATTAATTAACTTAATTAATTATTTAGTTTAATTAGAAACAATAAATTATATAATTATAATTAAGAATTTTGATTTATATAATAATAATAATAATAAAAAAATAATATTTATATATAATTGATTAATAATTGATTAATATAATAATAATAATACTAATAATACTAATAATACTACTAATAATAATAATAATGTGGCATCAAAGAAGTACTTA
Source organism: Sinocyclocheilus rhinocerous (assembly GCF_001515625.1). NCBI lineage: Eukaryota > Metazoa > Chordata > Actinopteri > Cypriniformes > Cyprinidae > Sinocyclocheilus > Sinocyclocheilus rhinocerous. The sequence goes on along the minus strand of NW_015655987.1, from coordinate 214,956 downwards.
GTACTCATGGAAAGAGCTGGAACTACATTTGAAAAAGGGACAAACAATTGACAGTACACAATTAACCCTCATAGAAGCTGAGAAGAGGCATTGGCGTGAGGTTCTCTTGTGACTGATTGCAATCATTAAGTCTCTTGCAGAGTGAAACCTCGCTTTCAGGGGCTCTGAATTCGACAAATTAATGATGCCCAACAATGGAAATTTCTTAAAAGAGGTTGAGCTCATGGCTAAGTTTGACCCTGCTTTAAGAGAGCATGTCAGAATAGCTGAAAATCGAGGAAACCACACAACCTATCTCGGCAAAACAACACAAAATGAACTGATCTCCTTCATCTGTGATCAACTGGTCAAAACGATGGTGGCTGGCATCAAAGAATCAAATAATTTTTCAAAGTATCATCTTAGACTGCACACCAGACGTCAGCCACACTGAGTAGATGTCTGTGGTGGTTAGAACTGTCACACCCAGAGATAAAGGAATACTTAGTTGCTCCTGAATCCACTGGCTCTGGGTTGTCTTCCCTCATCCTGAAAAGACTGGAGGAACTTGGCATTCCATTTAGTAATTGTCGGGGCCAGTCATATGACAATGGAGTCAACATGAAGGAAAAAAATAAAGGTGTGCAAGTCAGGCTCCATGAAAAAAAATCCACGTGCACTTTATGTTCCTTGTGGAAGCCACACTCTCAACTCAGTTGTGACTGTGCAGCTAGAGTCAGTAGTTCCAATTAACTTCTTTGGAGTTGTACAGAAACTGTTCACTCTTTTTGCAGCTGCACCCCAACGATGGGCCATCCTCAAAGATCATGCTGACATCACTTTAAAAAGCTGGAGTGACACCAGATGGGAAAGTCGTCTGAAAAGTATTGAGCCATTGCAGCTCCAGTCAGAGAAGGTGAGGTAGAATACTAAAGATCCAACAGTTAGGATTGAAGCCCAGTCCCTCTCTGAAGAAATTGGATCCTTCAGATTTCAAATCTGTCTTGTTATCTGGTACAGTATTCTGAGAAAAATGAATATCATCAGCAAACTCCTCCAGTCTGCTTCCAAGCAGCTGGATGTTGCTGTAGATCTCATCCATCAGACAAAAACTTCTTTCATGAGCTACAAAGCTACTGGCTTCAATGATGCCATGAAGACAGCAACCGAAAAGTGTGAGGAAATGAACGTCTAAGTAGTGCTTAAGGAGAAGAGGTTAAGAACCACAAAGATACACTTTAGTTATGAAGCAGCTGATGAGCCAGAGCCCAGTGCTCTAAAAAGAATGCAAGTATCTTTCTTTAATGTTGTGGATTGTGCCATCCAAATGCTGGAGGACCATTTCAGCTACCCTGGTAAAGTGAGAGACAACTTTGGAGTACTAAATAACTTTCAAAATCTTGATACTCAGACAATAAGGTATCAATGTGAACTTCTTGGAAGAACACTGAGCACTGGAAATGAGTCTTATGTTGATTGGAAAGACCTTGTCGTGGAATTAGAAAGCCTTCCAACTCTCACTAAAGACAAAATGACAGCACTGGAACAGCACGATAAAGGGATATGTGAGCTGTACCCAAACCTTTGGGTAGCTCTTCGCATTTCATGTACTCTCCCAGTGTCAGTGGCATCAGCAGAGCGAAGCTTCTCAAAGCTAATAAAAACCTACCTCAGATCATCAATGGCACAAGAACGTGTAAGTGCTCTTGCCATAATTAACATCAAACATGAGGTTGGCAGCCAGCTATCCAATGATGATAGTTATATTAAATGATTTTGCAAGCAAAAAAAGCAAGACGGGCAATAATTTAGGCCTTGATAACAATACGACTTTCCTTGATGGCATAATTCACTTTACCCAGTAACAATATCATGTACATTTGCACTGTTGTGAAACATTGTTTTGTAAACTATTTATTTATTTTGTTAATCTGCAATTGGAATGTTGGTGTACTTTTTATTTGCACTCCAGAATGCTTAGGGCCCCCAAAATGATAGGGCCGGCCCTGCAACAGTTCGACGGCACGAGTGTGTAAATACATCAACAACGGAGAAACAACAACGGCGTGTCTTTAAAAACCATCTTTTGTGTGGAACTACTTCCTTCCGCCACAGATTCAAATCTCAGTTTGACAGTTTAACAGCTGAGCTCAAGATCCGTTACTAATTCAAAAACGTCACTTTAGTACTAGTAACTAAGGAACATTGAGTTGCTTCATTGAAAGCTTATTGTATCACTGTATTATGTAGAGTATGATGAGAGAGAGAGATGGACTGAGCGAGTGCGATTACCTGCATCTGATACAGCATTCATTCTTCAGCTCAAACTCATATTCACAATAAAACATTTGTTTGAATATCCGCTGAGGAAAGCGATATCTTTGTCGTACTGTCTTTTCATCTGTTAAGGGTGATTTCCGATGACAGCGCTGCTCACTGCATTTGTTAACTGCGTGTGGTGTTGAAAGTAACAATAACTGCCTTGTTTACAACCGTTTCAGTCTCTTTCAATATAAAAGTCTTTACTGCGGACTCACTCGTAAAAACAGTCTCTTGACTCTGCTACTAATGGCAGACACACACACACACACACACACACACACAGTTTCCCAATAAAATACTAAAATAACAATAAAATACTAAATACTACTATTATTTATATAAAATATTATTTATTGAATAATAATATTTAACCCTTAAATGCGTACCTCGGGTTTTTAGCGACCCGAGACATCATTCTCTACCACAGACCCGAGGTATGTAAATGTGTAAGTATTTTTTCCTGCGCGATTATATTTACATATCTGATGACTCAATATGTGCAATGCAACTGTTTGATATACAATGATGACGTGATGCACAGGCATAAAACAAACGAATATCATCAGCAAAAATTTAACTGGTTTGAATGGCTTTACTGCAGAGCAATTACTATACGCAATGAAATATAAATGTCACTGTCATTTGATGCTGGATGTAGTGAATAAGCTGCCAGTGATCAAAATATTGAATATGAAGTCATTGAAAACGGTAGTTTTGAGAATATGGTTAAGATCGTGAATGTGAGGCAACTGTACTGTGGAAGTGCGCTCTGACGATGACAGCGATGGTAAAATCTGCTCAAATTGAACCCTTTTAAGTTTCAAAAGGAAACGAATTATGCTTTAATTTATTCTTATGTAATTGTTCTTAAAATATTAAGATCATTTTTTGCTATTGCAGCAGTTAGAGGTTCATCCGTGCTGGATATATAGGTCCGGGTCACTAAAGACCCGAATATGTAATAATGATTGGCGAAACATTCATGCATTTAAGGGTTAATAAACAACAACAACAGTCATCATAAAAGTTTCTAGACAATTCAGTCAAAAGTACAAAGGCAGCGCTCTGACATACTCTGACATCCGTGACACAAAAACAGTACTATTTATAAAATTATAGTGGATTTGGACTCGCTGTGAGAAATACCGCAAGAGGACTGATACAAACGGTGAAATCATTTGGAGTTCTGTTATCACTAGAATATTGCACTCCTCTCAGTCAATCAGATTTGAGGACCAGAAAGAACTGTTGTGTGTATAACATACAAATTCCCATTTCCAAACTGGGAAAGACAGAGGGAAACTCAGCATCTCAACACTCAGTCAGCAGAGCAGTGGATTTGATTATTTTCTCTGTTTTTTTGGAAGCTCTAGGTGAGATTGGGAAAGTGGGTTATTTTAGGATTTATTTGGCCTGAGGAACTGAGATCAGAGAGCGGAGAAGACGCAGATAATCCCGATTATAGAGAACATCTGACTGCTACACAAAACCACACACACACACACACACACCATATACTCAGTACTGTACTCAGCATCTCTCCCTTCACTTGACAAATACCCTGCTTTATTTAAAAATGTCTCCTACTTTTATTTTTAAACTATAAACTACCTTTATTTTTTATTATTATTTATTTATTTTTTGGCAGAAATGGGCTTCCATAGACTATTATTTGCATGCAAACCATAAATTATGCTGCAATTCCTAAAGTGTTAGGCTTTCAACACCAGTTTTTACTTGCATTTGGATCTGGGTAAGGGTTAAAAGACTATGAACTTGCTGTGATCATTTACTCACCCTCAAGTCGTTGCATTTGACCTTCTTTCTTTGTTGAACGCAAATGAGATGTTAAAACAGAGGATAATGCTGTTCATTTTCAGGGCCTGAAAAAGAAAACACCATTTAAGTATAATAATATTCCAAGTCCATATTCCAAGTCTTCTGAAGTCATGATGCTTTGTGTAATGAACAGACTAAAAAAGTATTCATTATTTAGAGAAAATCTTCCCCTTCTGTGCAGTTCGCAATTCTCATTCACACTTCCACATTCAGATATGCTGTATCAACTCAAAACACTGAATATATGTGTGCATGAAACAGATTTGAGATTTCATTTTAGTGAGAATCACTGCTTTAATTTTGAACTCTGTAGGGAACTCAAAAGATCTAAGGCTCTTCACATGCGCTGACATCATGAGGCTCATGATCACTGTGAATTTCCTTTGGGCTGAACACAGAAAAACAATGTTTAGTCACAAGAGTTCACGGTAAGTGTTCTTACTTACAATGACTGTTTTACACTACAGGATAATCCAGCTCTGACTGGAGGGAGTGAACGGTTAACCAGCAATTCACTCAGCTCTCTGGAAGCATCTGATGCCACTGTGCGGTCAAATGTTTTAAGAGCTCAAGGTTTGTGGGTTCAAATCCCCTGGAATAAAGTTAAAAGATTTACAATGTTCTGCGGTGAGCTGCTGGTGACGTGATTCTCTCTGCTGCACTGCTGCTTCAGACCTCAGTGCCTCATGATGTGAAAATCTACTGTGAAAAAACCCCCCGATAATAACAGCAAAAACATAATTGTGAAGGGTAGAAATTATAAGCATGTAGAGTCAATGTAAATCATGTGCTTGTACTCGTATGTAGAGGTCGACCAATTCATCGGTTTTGCCGATAAATCGGCACCGATAGTTGATTGGCGGAACTATCGGTTATCAGCAAAAATCAATGCCGATAGTTTTCCGGGTTTCATCCTGCCGCGGAACAGAGCGTCATTCACATAGTTTTCCATTAAATTACATTATATTTGTCCCAAATCATTGTTAATGTACGTAATGACTTCACCCTAGGCTATCAATTATGTATTGTGCTCTTTCTGTGGCTCTAATACAGTCTTTATGCTTCATATAGAGAGCTGTAATACAGATCGCACTCTCTCTTTCCCTTTGCTCTGTTTTTTTTAAACACCGAACTTCAAACTCATTTATGTCACATTGTTCATTCTTGAAGCAAACTTATGTCAGTTTGGTGATTAAATAAACAGTTTTAGACCGCTGCTTGAATCGAAAGTGACGCGTCTGGTGTGTGACTTCTCCGAGAACGCATCGCTGCGCTTTTGTCCAGTTTGTGACTTGCCTATTTTTTATTTTATTTTGATTAGATAATCATGCAGTGTTCTAAAATAGAAGCAAATAACGTGTGAGAGTACACATACAATATCAATAACATATGTATGTAGTGTATATATATATATATATTATACACACACACATATATATACACACACACACACACAGAAAAACAAGTAGATAGAATAGAAAAAAATAGAAAGCTAGTGTTTTTTTTTGTTTGTTTAAAAAAAAGAAGATAAATATAGATAAAGTAGAATTAAAATAGAATAGAAAGTGCTAGAGTTAGAGGGTCAAATAAAGGTGGAACAGATGAGTTTTTAGCTTATTTCATTTAAGAAAGCTGAGCAAACTACTAAAATCATTTTTTGAGTGTAACTAACAAAACTAGAATTTTTCCTGAATTAATCAAATTATTGACTGGATTATTACCAAATACAGCACTTTGACTGACTAACTTACTAACTAACTAACTAACTAACCAATCTATATTTTTCCAGTTCCATTACTACAATACTACTTATCAAATTATTCACAAGTTTATTCCAGAAGACAGCAATTTACTAACTAACTAACTAACTAAACTAGTTTTTTTCTGTTCCATTACTACAACGCTACTTATCAAATTATTCACAGGTTTATTCCAAAAGACAGCACTTTAACTAACTAAATAAACTAGATTTTTCCTCTTCTAACTAACTGAAGTTAGGTAAATAACAGAAATGTTCAAGCTTGATTGCACTATATCAGTTTATGGTAACTAACTTTTTGCTACTTTTTGTGCTCTTTCCATAACCATTACAGTGATCATGATCATTGATTATTGAGATAATCAGTGTGATCTGAATGTCCATGAACGTTTCGTTCCTTCATGACATTGACAGGAAGTTGATATCTCTCAATAATTGAGTTTGGCCCATGAGCGCTACGAGATTTCCCAGCTCTGTGAGAAAGAGAGATGTGAGAGGAGAGACGGGGAGGTGTGAAACGCCACACACTCCACTCAGCCAACAACAATCACAGACGGGAGATGCCGAGCTGCATTTCCAGTCAGTTTCATTACTGATTTTTCTTTCTCTATTTTGCAACAGAAGAGTTTCATTCTGTAACTTTCAGAAAAGCATTTATAGGAAATAAACTGCACAACATGAGCTCATTAATATATGACCACCCATATTTACATATATGAATTTAGTAAATGTGACTCTTTACTTATGAAATTATTCACTGGATTAAAGTCACTGTAAAAATAGTTTCCCAACCAACCAACAACCAACTACATCTTCCTGTTCCATTACTGCAATATTCCTTTAATTACGGATTTACTGGATTATTCCCAAAGAGGCCACTTTAAAACTGAGATATTTATTGTTTTTTTGCAGAAGATTTGTACACGGGGCAGACGTGAGCACCGCCACAAAAATTACAAACATGCAAAAAATGACATTTGCCTGAAACAATGAAATTTGTTTAAATTATTACAAACTTAGCGATTTGAAATGGATGAAAAATGTCCTTTTTCATTTACAGGGACGGACTGATTGAACCCGGACTGTGGCATGTATGAAGTGGATTTGACCGGTTCGGAGGTAGGCAGTCCAGGGATCGATGGCAGTCTTTTTGTGGAATGGGAGATAGAAGAGCAGCCATGTCCACGTCCATACCTGAGAGGATTTGAGTGCAGAGCGGAATGGAAATGGATGGAGGCTCCATGGCAATGGTGTGGGCGGGGGTTGCTGCTGGAACAGACGTGAAGAGGGTATAGGGTGGAGGATGGGCCAAGGTAGAGGGGGATAGCTGACAGGGGGAAAAGTCAAGGCAGGCATCGTTTGCGGAGGCAGCCTCACTCTGGGCTCTATGCTCGTGGAAGGAAAAAAGTAAGAAGATGAGGTGGGCTGCAGAGAAAGCGCCAAAGTGGGACTCGTTTGCTGAGGTAGCCTCGCGCTGGGGGGCGCACCAGAAATAGCTGGAAAAGAAGCAAGAGGAAAGGAACGGAGACTGGTAAGGAATGGGCAAGGCTGCTCAAGTCTAAGGTAGGTAAAAGGTGTGGTTGGACAGGAGAAATGACAGTGTAAGCAAAGGCAGAAGTTGATGCTTGGGAGACGCGGGTTTGATGGGCTGAATTGGCCTGAGAGAACAGAGGGCTTAGGGCCGTGGCTGCAAGGCCTGTGCTAGAGGAGTGGGGGGCGGTGATGATGGCCTCGGAGGCTGGCAGCGCAGAGGCGGGTAGTGCAGACGTGGCGGCCGGAGTGGAGAGCCCGATAGAGCTTGAGGTTGACGCGGCATCCAGGGGTAGAAAATGATGCTGATGGAATCGGCTGAGCTGGAGTGTGTGGAGAAGTTAAGATGCCTGATGTGGCCAACTAGCCAGAGGCGGGGAGGAACGCGGTCTATGGTGGCGGCATGTTTCATGGAATAGGGCGGGGCCATATGCCGGAAGAATTGTCGCTGGGACAGTGCAGCAAGGTTATTTTCGTAAACGAAAACTGAAACTAAGACTAAAACTATTGGTCAAAATATATTTTCGTAAACTGAAAT
>NW_015655987.1:194001-205996 GCF_001515625.1 Sinocyclocheilus rhinocerous | reverse complement strand
AAAGAGAGATGTGAGAGGAGAGACGGGGAGGTGTGAAACGCCACACACTCCACTCAGCCAACAACAATCACAGACGGGAGATGCCGAGCTGCATTTCCAGTCAGTTTCATTACTGATTTTTCTTTCTCTATTTTGCAACAGAAGAGTTTCATTCTGTAACTTTCAGAAAAGCATTTATAGGAAATAAACTGCACAACATGAGCTCATTAATATATGACCACCCATATTTACATATATGAATTTAGTAAATGTGACTCTTTACTTATGAAATTATTCACTGGATTAAAGTCACTGTAAAACTAGTTTCCCAACCAACCAACAACCAACTACATCTTCCTGTTCCATTACTGCAATATTCCTTTAATTACGGATTTACTGGATTATTCCCAAAGAGGCCACTTTAAAACTGAGATATTTATTGTTTTTTTGCAGAAGATTTGTACACGGGGCAGACGTGAGCACCGCCACAAAAATTACAAACATGCAAAAAATGACATTTGCCTGAAACAATGAAATTTGTTTAAATTATTACAAACTTAGCGATTTGAAATGGATGAAAAATGTCCTTTTTCATTTACAGGGACGGACTGATTGAACCCGGACTGTGGCATGTATGAAGTGGATTTGACCGGTTCGGAGGTAGGCAGTCCAGGGATCGATGGCAGTCTTTTTGTGGAATGGGAGATAGAAGAGCAGCCATGTCCATGTCCATACCTGAGAGGATTTGAGTGCGGAGCGGAATGGAAATGGATGGAGGCTCCATGGCAATGGTGTGGGCGGGGGTTGCTGCTGGAACAGACGTGAAGAGGGTATAGGGTGGAGGATGGGCCAAGGTAGAGGGGGATAGCTGACAGGGGGAAAAGTCAAGGCAGGCATCGTTTGCGGAGGCAGCCTCACTCTGGGCTCTATGCTCGTGGAAGGAAAAAAGTAAGAAGATGAGGTGGGCTGCAGAGAAAGCGCCAAAGTGGGACTCGTTTGCTGAGGTAGCCTCGCGCTGGGGGGCGCACCAGAAATAGCTGGAAAAGAAGCAAGAGGAAAGGAACGGAGACTGGTAAGGAATGGGCAAGGCTGCTCAAGTCTAAGGTAGGTAAAAGGTGTGGTTGGACAGGAGAAATGACAGTGTAAGCAAAGGCAGAAGTTGATGCTTGGGAGACGCGGGTTTGATGGGCTGAATTGGCCTGAGAGAACAGAGGGCTTAGGGCCGTGGCTGCAAGGCCTGTGCTAGAGGAGTGGGGGGCGGTGATGATGGCCTCGGAGGCTGGCAGCGCAGAGGCGGGTAGTGCAGACGTGGCGGCCGGAGTGGAGAGCCCGATAGAGCTTGAGGTTGACGCGGCATCCAGGGGTAGAAAATGATGCTGATGGAATCGGCTGAGCTGGAGTGTGTGGAGAAGTTAAGATGCCTGATGTGGCCAACTAGCCAGAGGCGGGGAGGAACGCGGTCTATGGTGGCGGCATGTTTCATGGAATAGGGCGGGGCCATATGCCGGAAGAATTGTCGCTGGGACAGTGCAGCAAGGTTATTTTCGTAAACGAAAACTGAAACTAAGACTAAAACTATTGGTCAAAATATATTTTCGTAAACTGAAATAAAATTTAAATTTCAAAATAAATGAAAAACTAAAACTAAACGAAACTAACAACAGTAACTGAAAAACTAACTAAAATAAAATAAAAATTAGCAAAAATAAATAATCGAGTTTGTGATTTAATAAGCTCATTCTGTGCCAGAAAATCCAAGTAGGTATAACTGCAGACCGGAGATCTCCAAAATGGGATACCCTTCTCAGAAAATCTGACCTGTGGTTGTTTAGGGAAATACCAGTAGATGGCGTTTCATGCACGTGAGCTGAGTCCTATTCTATTCACAGAGAATACCTTTTTGCATTTAAAAAACAAGACGCGGGAAATGAAATCGGAAATAATAACAATAAAATATGAAATGGGAAATAATAATAATGCACACCCTACAGCGCACAGACGTTTAAAAGCGTGCTTGACGTGCGAGAACAACATGAGAGTGAGTTAACTACATTTTTTTGGGATGAGCTGACTTTAGTGAATAGTCATTTTGGCTCCTTGAGTTCTCTCCAGCGCTGGAAAGCTGATCCGATATTTACACAGGTCCTACTTCTTGCCTTAAGCCTTCTTTTGTTCCGCAGACGTTTTCCTCTTTTGTTTTTTATCCGCCATCTCTATCTTTCTATCACTCGGCTCGCTAATGTCCATCCTGTGCACTGAACTCTCTCTCCTCCACATCATGAGTAGACACGCCCCTTACTGCTGATTGGCTACAAGTTTGTTTTGCTAGTCGGCCCGAATCAGTTTTCTAAAGCGTTTTTGAAAAATCGCTTACCCCACCTTTAAATCACCATATCGCATTTAGTTTTGAATAGTACACATTTTAGATTGTTTCTTCTTATTGTGTACGTTCATAGAGGCAGAGACGGGACATACAGTAGTGTGCACCGGTGGCTCGTCTGTGCAAAAGATCCAACAAATTAATGCATTGAAAACACAGATGGACAAAAATAAAGTTTACAGAGTTTCAATGACGATTACAAAGAACAGGTTTTCTCAAATCCAGCACTGGAGGGTCATTGTCCTGCAGAATAAAAACTCAACTGCCTGTAGCTTTCTAGTAACTCTGAAAACCTTGACTAGCTTGTTGTTTGTAAACTATTGGCATGTTTAACAAGATTACATCTTTAATATGAATGAATATGAACGAATACATTTTATACATTTGAGTTGCATATTTTTGGTTTTTGTTCAATTGTAAAGAATTATTTTATTTTCATTATTAAGAGGTTTGCACAAGAGTTAACTGTAAACTGTCCAAACATTCAACTTTGCTAAAATTGAATGTCTTGCTTTGGTCTACACTGGAAGTGTTCCATTAACTCTGCTAAACTATAATTACTAAAACTAAAACTGAAACTAAAATATATAAAAACTAAATAAGAAATGTGTTCACAAAATAAAAACTAAACTAAAACTAACAAAACCATTAATGAAACTAACTAAAACTAAACTGAAATTATAGGAAATTTGAAAACGATATTAAAATAAAAACTAATTAAGAAAATTCAAAACTATAATATGCTTGCGGTGCAGTGACAGGACTGAATGATTAGGCTTCTCCTGAACCTACGTTTGGAGCTTCATTTACTTAAGAAATTATTCACTGGATTGTTCCTAAAGAGAGTTCTTTAAAACTAACCACGTATCCAACTAACTAACTAACTAACTAACTAACTAACTATTTTATGTTCCATTATAATAATCATTTATGTATGGAAGTATTCACTGGGGATATCATTTTAAAACTAACTAACTGACTAACTAAAACTAACTAACTAACTATTTTATGTTCCATTACTATAATAATCCTTTATGTATGGGAGTATTCACTCGGGATATCACTTTAAAACTAACTAACAAACTAACTAACTCTTTCATGTTCCATAACTATAATAATTACTTGTGGAATTATTCACTGGGGATATCACTTTAAAACTATCTAACTAACTTACTAACTAACTAACTTTAGTAACTAAGTAACTAACTAAGTAACTTTTTTTCCTGATAATCACCCTTCAACACACCCACGTCACATCACCGGTGACACTCAGTAACACACGGGTGCGTCTCAAGTATCAGGTGTTGGTTGCCACGGTAACCCTGTGTCTGCCGCTGTGCCCTGTGTCTCGTTGCATGCACATACACACACATACAGGTTTTGAATACAATCTCAATCTCCCAGCAGACTTATTCACACAAGACAACGTCTCATTACAAAGTTGCCATGGCGATATGTGCGCTCAGAAAGATTCCCTATTGAGAAGGAAACAGATCAGGACCGACAGCACGCAGAGAAAATGAGTCTTTTATCAGGGCCAATACCAGGGTCTGATTGGTTCCTGATTACTGTCCTTTTCAATGAGCCACAGTGTGTTTAGCTCATAAAGAGACGAGAAATTGACAGATGTAATTGGGTTTGAAGTTTTACACCCACTGTGTTTCATTAGAGCTGGTTTGGGTTTAATCTGCCAAAGAAAGACAGCTGGAGACCTGCTGTATGACCCACGAGCGCCACAGAAAACAGATGAAAGCACACTGTAAAAATGATATTAATAACATTTTGTTCAGGATATGAGGAGTCACAGATACAAACAAATAAAGTTGAAACTAGATCCAGTAATAAAATCAGTCACATATATCAACACATGCTGACAAAAGACAATAAATGGCTTTCGAAATGAGTATGTTGTTTGTTATATTTTCATATCATTGAACAGAAGCCAGCCCAGTCCACTCCATTATACACATGAAAACTGTTATCTGAGGCTGTTGTGACACATTTAGCTGTTTCTCAGAGTCGCACGCCATGTCTTATCTTTTTTTTTTTACAGTGCACCAGCACTATATAAGAAGAGATAACAGGGTCAGAAATTAACAAGTGATATTTGCTCCCATTTACTTTAGTCAAGGACAGATTTTTTTCTAACCATAAATTAACATCACATAAATTATGTTTTGCGTCTTCTCTGCAAGCAGTTTTATGAGCTCAATTTAATTGTGAGATTTCGGCATGTATGCATGCATGTTTAAAATAAATAAATACATACATGGATACATAAATAAATACAAGAATGAATTAATTGAAAGTTGTATGAAAATAAAAACACAACAATAAAAACAGTAATAATATTCTTAATCTAGATTTTTCTATTACCAGAATATTCCATTATCGGAATTATTTCACTGGATTATTCAAGAGACTTTATTCAACTAGCTAACTAAATAAACAAACAAACAAACAAACAACAAACTAGATTTTTCCTATTCGAATTATTTCACTGGATTATTCAAGAGACTTTATTCAACTAGCTAACTAAATAAACAAACAAACAAACAACAAACTAGATTTTTCCTATTTCATTACTGCAATATTCCTTGGCTTATCAAATTATTCACAGGTTTATTCCCAAAGACTACACTAACTAACTAACTTATTTTTCTATTACTAGAATATTCCATTACTTATCAAATTATTCTGGTGTATTATTCAAGAGACCAATTAAAAAATAACTGCATCTAATTAACTAGATTTTTAAATTTCTAGAATATTACATTACAACATTATTCCACTGGAATATTCAAGAGAGCAGTTAAAAACTAACTAAGATTTTTCTATTTCTAGAATATTAAATTACTTACAAAATTATTCCACGGAATTATTTAAGAGAGCACTTAACACTAAATATAACTAACCAACTAAATAAATAAAGAGAAAAAGAAACACTTTGGAATTTGCCATGTTCTGAAGCGTGACATGCACACTCATGTTGCCTATCTTCTTTTTCTGATTCTTTTGCTAATGCTGTTAATATGCATGCAAGTTAACCGAGAGGCTGCATGGGATAATTGTACATGCTCAAAATCATTTATCACACCACAGCAATATTTAAAATTAAAATGTTGAATAAGTGTGACCAGTTACAGTGCCTAAAATAAGCACTTTACCATATAAGTTTGGATTGTAAAATACTAATGTTGATTAAAAAATCCCCATGGACATGATGTGCGTCAGCAGCCCTCCTACATCTCTAAATATCTGAGACATTATTGTTCAGAGTCCTGGGTAATTTCTGACTATGAGCTTTATTCATAAACTGCATTCATTAACTGCCAGTGAATGTCTTCGTTTGTCTCAGTTGATGACTGTAAGATGACCTCTCGTTATCTGCTAGTGTGTAAGTTAACAGTTCATTCTGAGATAAACCTGGCTTTTGTAACATTATAAATGTCTTTACTGTCACTTTTGATCAGTTTAATGTATCCTTGCCGAATAAAAATATTAGTTTCTTAAAAAAAAAAAAAACATGAAAGAATGACAGAAAGGTGAATTGTGTTATTTCTTTGGGTCAGATACAAAAGTGTCAGCAGCTGATTATGTTCTGACTTTAGTTGCCCAGTAATATTTCTCTTTATATCAGTCATAGGTCATGTTAATATCTGATATCGGCCCTTCAATGACCTTGAGATGCAGCAGTATAATAGCATCTTACATAAACAGCATTTTTGCGATGAAGGAGAGAGATGAATGAACGTTGGAAGATGCCTGAAACAAACTCAAATGTGTCCATGAACAGCTTGTAACACTCCAAAGAGAAAGGAAAACTTGAAATCGCATCATATGACCCCTTTAATTATAGGTCAGTCTGAGCAGAAAACTACACACAGCCTCTGGGCTTCTACTTAACTTACAGTCAAAGCCATAATTCACAAGACAACAAAGAAACAAGCCGAATTCAAGATGATGCCAATTTAAAAGATCATGAAAGGAATATAAAATTGGGTTCACTAACAAAAGCATACCATATTTGTCAAAGTCGCTGTTGTGCTCATGGTTCAACCTGACGTCAACCTGTCAAATAAAGGCAAAAAATATTAGTAAAAAAAAAAAAATTTATCATTATCATCATCAACAACAACAACAACAACAAAATATAAATAAAAATACATACATACATGCACGTTTTAATATTAAACTTTTTTTTTTTCTTTAATGGACATGTACCGTACTACCATTTTTTTTGGACACCAGCGTAAAACATGTTTTGTGAACATTATACATATAAATTGACAACTTAATTTTTACATTTTCTTTTTCTGAAGAAAAAGCATGTGGTAAACCAAGTGATGTAGATTAACACAACTGATAAAGTTGTAATAGCCTGTGAACACATATCCAACTATTTTATTTCGGTCTTGTTTTAGTGGTTGAACATTTACTTGTGTGTGTGTGGGTGAGTGTGTGTTTGATGTGGATCCTCAAGTTTCAAACACAAGATTGTAATGATGCACATCCTTACGCCGTATTGTGTGTGTGTGTGTGTGTGTGTGTGTGTGTGTGTGTGTGAATGTTATTTAACCACAACAGGCATCCGGATGTGAGTGTGTGCCATTCTTTCCCAAAACACACACACAAACAGTTTCATAGTTGACTGAATTAGCAGTCACATGCCTACAGCAACACACACACACACACACACACTATAATGTATACAGTATATAATACACAATACATTAACCAAAGCACAAGCATATCTGCTCAGATGATGGAGGCTCGTGACGGGTGTTTTGTGTGTCCTGCAGGGACTAAAACATTAATCATTCTGTTATTGGTATCGAGCTGTTAAACCCAATATGAGAGGCAAGTCAACTAAAACAGTCAAGCATCTGTCAAACATTTTGCATGATCTGGGCAGCAGTCTGAGTTATTGTGTCTGTGGTGATCTGTTATTGGTATCTACTAGTAGTTAAACAAGTAGGGAACAGCGTTCATGTTATGTAAACAGAACTGTGTGCTCTGATTTGCTGGTATAAAATTTTCATCTTTGAATTTTCAGTCATATTTCACTTACTGTAATTATCAAGTTTGTCTCAGATGCTTCTCCCAAAATTCCTTAATAGAAATAAATAAAATAGAAATAGAAATAAGAGAAATAAAAATAAGCCCGAAAGAGACAATTGTTGGTATACCTTAACAGTATGTGAACCTGGACACACACACATGCGAGTGCCATGCGAAAGTGTTCATATCCCTTCATTTTTTTTTCAAATTTTGTTCTGTTGCTGCCTTATAACTGCTTTAAATTACTTTTTTTTCACATCAATCTATACTTTATACACCATAAAGACAAAATAATAATAATAATAAAAAAGTGAAAAATTCATTAAAAATAAAAACCTGAGACAAGTACATTGCATAAGTATTCACTTACTCTGTACTCAGTTGAAGCATCTTTACAGACTCAAGTCTTTCTGGGTTTAATGCAACAAGCTTTGCACATCTGCATTTGGCAATTATCTGCCATTTTTCTCCTCACAACTTCACCTCTCAAGCTCTGTCAGGTTGGATTGGGGCTCACAGACATTTTCAGGTTTCTCCAGAGATGTTTGTTTGGGTTCAAGCCCAGGCTCTGGCTATAGGCCACACAAGGACATTCACCATAAGCCACTCTTGCTGTGTGCTTAGGTTCATTGTCCTGTTGGAAGGTTCTGCCCAGTCTGAAGTTCTGAATGCTCTGGACTAGGTTTTCATTAAAGCCCTCTCTATATTTTGCTGTGTTGAGCTTTCCTTCTACTCTGACGAGTCCCCCAGTCCCTGCTGCTGAAAAACACTATAGAGCTGCTACCACCACACTTTACTCCTGGGCAAGTGATGAGCAGTGCCCAGTTTCCTCCATACATACTTGAAACTGAGGTTCATCAGACCAGAGAATCTTGTTTCTCACAGTCTGAGAGTCTTTTTTCTTTTTCTTTTTTTGTGTGCAAATTTCAAGTGGGTTTTCATGTGTCTTCGCTGAAAAGAGGATTGAGTCTGGTTCAATGGTTCAAATCATACTTATCTGACTATCAACTATTTGTTGCAGTAAATGAAGAGGTATCATATCAATCACAAGTTCAGTGCGGAGTACCGCAGGGCTTAGTACTAAGACCGTTGCTTTTCAGCCTGTACATGCTACCCTTGGGAGATATCATTAGGAAACATGGTGATACTTTTATCATTTATGCTGATGATACTCAGCTCTATATTTCTTCACGGCCTGACGAAACACACCAATTCACAAACAGAATGCCTAGACAATATAACAAATTTGGATGACTAATAGTTTCCTGCCACTACTACTACATTCTGAAAAAAACAGAGGTTTTGATTATTGCACCATTAATTCCTCTTTCTCTTTCTGCCGCTCTGATATGAGAGAATCTCCAGCGTCGGGTCTCCGGCGGACAATTGTGGCAGCAGATGGCCTGTCCAGGTTGAGCTGGAGGACACACTGCGCTCTGACGTATGATGGCACATGAGCGTCCTCAAACACACACACACACACACACAAACTACACCTCTGAATATAAAAGCACGAACCAGCAAGACACATATGCCAACATATGCTGCATCTCTGTAGTCTGCATGTGTGTTCGTGTGACCTTTCATCCCATCACTGAGTCAAATGTGTTTGCAAAGGGCCTCTTCTTCACCCAAACTGCATTGCAGCTAATGTCTTTCTTTGCACGCTCAGAGTAATTTATCTAAAAATAAAGCCATTCTGCTGCTCATCTATGGAAATATCCTCTGCAAAGGCAAAGCACTGCTTTTCCCTGCCAATAGAGTGAACGCCGACACAATCGGTGTGCGTATGTGTGCTTCCTTTAGATATTTTTGACTATAGCGGCGATGTTCCTCGGCTCCTTTGAGATCTGAACGCCTACACCGCCCCCTCCATGAGAGAGAAAGAGAGAGAGAGACCGTGGTGAGGAAGAGGAAAGGTTGTAGTTGTAGATGTAGATGTGGAGGTTGTTGAGCTGAAGTTGTGAGCGTGTGGGCAGGTGAGATTGAACACCACGGGCTGCTCTTTTTGTTATTTACAAAAGAAACATACACGCAGATTGACAGAAGCATCTGCGTTCTTGCTGTGCAGATTGACAGTATAAGCTGAATGTGGGATACTGAACTCAAATACTCACCGTTTGAAACCCGTATGACTTTCTGTCATCTGTGGAGCATAAAAGAGACATTTAACTGAATGTCCAAACTGCTCTTTTCCAATACGGGACTGTCGAGTCTGAAAAAGAGAAGAACCTACCATAAAAGTACCAGTCCTGTAAGCTGATAGATCAGCTATATATATATATATATATATATATTAATATAAAAGCTATATAATTACCAAGTATAAAAAACAAGTGTGAGAAAATAATTAAAAATACATTAAAAAGACAACAAAATTAAATAATTGTTTCCAAAATTGAATTATTGGCTTTTATATTGTCATTGAATTAAAGTAAATTGCTAAAATATTATCTAAAAACATTTACAGCAGATTTAAAGCAGATTGTAATAATAATAAATTATTATACATAAATATATTTATAATTTATATTTATAAATAAATTAGCTTATATGTTGTCATTGTATTGCACCAAACTGCTGAAGTACGATAAGAAAATATTTACTTTAATTAATTTGTATTTATTTATTTATTTTATTTGTTTATTTATTTAAGATGGATAATCTCATGATTAAACTTGTCATTTATATTTATATTTATATTTGTATTGTACTAAATAAAATTGCTAAAATACTAATCTAAAATATATACACTTTTCATTCAGTGGTATAAGTAAATATAAAATAAATAATTTTATAAATAAAAATTACAATAAATTTGCAATTAATCTCATGATTTGACCAGTCATGATTCAATCTTTAAAATGTATAGTAATCCTATTTAATATAAATTAGCTTATATTTTATATTACATTTTATATTTTGTAAAATCTTTTCTCTCAAATTTTTCTCACATTTTGTCACAGATCATCTAAAAAAACGTGCAGGGGGATACAAATCAATTTGATTCACAAAATCCTGTTTTGATGAGCATTTGTATCCGTAATATTTAAGCGCGACAGCTTGCAATCGCTTTTTGCATTTAAAGGCAGAAAAACATTACTTTTTTGGAGCGACATGAGGGTGGGTAAATGACAAGTATTCTTTAAAAATACTGGCTTTTAAAGATAGTGACACGCTTGAGATACAATCTACTGTGTTTAATGCCACATATACATGCTGATTTCAATCTCAGCATGAAAAGGGTGTCAGTCAAGGTGAACAGGGTCGAGGTGTTTGTTCATAAAGGGCACTACCTGGAATCTGTGTCCCGTCACACGAGTTGAATTAAAGGTCATCAGAGCGACCTCACGAAACAGGAAATCATGTGCAGACACAACCTGCTTATACTCTCATGACTATCATTTAATGATTAGGGCAAGTGTCTTCCTGGTTTGTGTGCTAACTAGTTCATTAACCACTTGCTCAGATGTTGCAATTAATCTCACGATTCATGACCAGTTTTCAAAAATCAAATTGTAATCAGATTTCAGATAAATTAGCTGTAATACTGCTTTTGTACTAACTGTTACAATATTATATAAAAATAATATTTTTTTTATTTAAACAACTATGTATCTAATATCAACACTCTTTCACACAAAAATAAATAAATAAATACATATTTTTTTAAACCACTATGTATCTTATAGTAACACTTTTTCTCAAATAAAAAAAAACATAAAAATTGCAAATAATCTCATGATGTCTTAACAAAGCTAAAAGTATAATATGCAAATACTTTTTATTTAGCAGAATATGTATCTGATATTAACACTTTTTCCAAAAATAAATGAATGAATGAATGTATTTAAAGGACTATGTATCTGATATTAACACTATTTCACGAATAAAAAAAGAATAAAAATATATAAAGGACTATGCATCTGATAATAATACTTTTTTTACAAAAATAAGTTAATATAAAAAATGTAAAGGACTATGTATCTGATATTAAAAGTTTTTAACACTGTTATTTTTGACTAAAGCAAGCAGCTGCTGCGTGCATGGTTTGGCATGGCAGAATGCCAGCAAAGAGCGCTGCATTTATAATCTCTAAAAGACATCTCAGTTCATCACAATCTCACAAATCTCTATTATAACACTAGCGATGTAACGATTAACCGCGAGCCGGTTGAAAATCGATTCAAATATGTGACGATTTAAATCGGTTGAGATGCTAAACAAATCACGATTCATTTAGGGGCAGGAGTTTATATGAATGTATGTCTGAGGGGAACTTACTGTCTATAGAAAAGTTAGATGGTATTTTTCTTTTCATCTTGCCATAAGTGCAGTGCTGCTTTGTTTACAGCGGAAACCAAGGAAACACTTTAAGCGCCACCTGCTGGCAGAGGGTGAATTTGCGTCTCGTTCAGCTCGTCTGCTGTTTCTGTTTCATGCAGATATTTTTTATGTATAGTTTCACGAAACTGAAGTCAAACCTCATATTAATAATTCATATTTTAAAGAATGTTGGTAACCAAACAGTTTGCGGTAGTCATTGCCCCCCCCCCCCATACTATAGAAGTCAAT
>NW_015655987.1:190292-193569 GCF_001515625.1 Sinocyclocheilus rhinocerous | reverse complement strand
GCCAACTGTTTGGTTACCAACATTCTTCAAAATATCTTCTTTTATGTTCAACAGAAGAAAGAAACTCATACATGTTTGGAACAAGTGGAGGATGAGTAAATGATGACAGAATTTAAATGTTCTATTTAGAACTATCACTTTAAAAGTTAAAAAGGAGCAGAAGTCTTTCAATTGAATCTCAGTGCTGTATAGCAGAACAAATGAGATATTAAGGAGATCTCATTTGTGATTTTTCTTTCCTATGAGACAACCCTGTCTCTCACACATGCTCTAAATAGTAAGTTACACAGCTACGCTCGGGACTGGAACTCTTCCTGATGGCGTGATGCCAGTATATTTATCACGAGGAAACTATTACAGGGGCATCTGAGGTCTGAGGTTATGCAATCGCTAGGTTAGTAGAAACTGCAACAAGTGCTTTACATGCATACCGGGTTTGTTTCCCAAGGCCTCAGAGAGTGTACAACACAAACATGCAACCACACAGCGCAAACACACGCAGAAACCATTGCATCAGCAAAGACCATAAAAAAATTAATAAAAAAAAAATCCCAGAAACTTTTGGTTCAGAGCAACAGGAAGTGAAACTCTTCAAACTATATGTGACCCCGCTGCGCTTTATTCACAGACAAACAGTGTGGTTAAAATGTCACCTCTGTTTTCTCACTTTCGTAGAAGTGTAGCCAAGGAAGCCGAAAACAAAACACATCAAAGCAGAGAAGTGTAGTTGTATAAATAACACAAACTCTGTCTCTCGTTCTTGAAACATTAGTTGCATTGGATAAATTAGCAAACTGCACAAAAATGCACCTTAGTAGTGTTTGATATGAGAAAAAAAATCACTCTTACTTTTTATAATTGTTAAATCTTTTGGCCAATAGGCAGAACACCCTAGCAACCACCGAGCAATGCCCTAGCAACACAAAAAACAATAGCAACTACCTAAACTGCCTCAGCAACCATGCAGAACACCTTAACAACTCAACTGCACTCAGAACACCCTAGCAACAGCACAGCAACAAGTTAAAAACCACCCAACACTCCTTAACAACCACCTAGAACACTGTAGCAGTCCCCTAGCAACCAGTCACAACCCAGTAGCAACCACCTGGAATTGCCTCAGAAACCATGCAGAACACCCTAACAACTCAATTGCAATGTACTATAACTCAGAACACTCTAGCAACTGCACAGCAACAGGGTAAAAAACACCCCAAACCCCTTAACAACCATGAAGAACGCCCTAGCAATGCCATAGCAACCATGCAGAACACCTTAGCAACCACAGAAAAATGCCTTCGTATCCACACAGAATATAAAAGCAACTTAACAGCAATGTACTATCGTAGTAACTGCACAACAACAGGGTACAAAAACCACTCAAAACCCCTTAACAACCACGCAGAGCAACCTAGCAACTCGAATGCAATACTAACACTCAGAACATATTAGTAACTGCACAACAACAGCTTAAAAAACAACAAAAACAACTTAACAGCCATCCATAACATCCCAGCCACTTTACAAAACACTTTAGCAACTTGACTGCAATGTGCTTACACCCTAGCAACTGCACAGCAACAGCGTAAAAAACACCCAAAGCCCCTTAATCTTGCAAAACGCCCTTGCAACCACTCAACCATGCCCAAGTAATCACCCAACATGTCCTAGTAACTGCATTGCAACATGCTAGAAATGAGCCAGTACTCCCTGATATCAACCCCAAATACACTAGCAACTACATAGTAACATGTTAACAGCTACTAAAACACCTTAGCAACCACATAGCAATGTCCAAGATCAAACATGGTTAATCAGTTATGTAAAACATCCTAGTAACTGCATTACAACATGCAAAAAACCACCCAGAGCTCCCTAGCAGCAACTAAACACCCAACCACATAGTGACATGTTAACAGCTACTAAAAACACCTTAGCAACCACATAGCAATGCTCAAGTAAAATGCAGTCAAGTACTCATGCAAAACTCTGCTAGAATGCAACCTGGACTCCCTTGCAACCTCCTAGTAGCATGTTAACAGCTACTAAAACACCTTAGCAAGTGCATAGCACCACTCTAGTGACCACCCAAAACACCCTAGCAACATGCATCACTAACACTTTCTTTAGAAAATGTAAACATCTTCTTTGTATTGCATGAAATGCACATGTTGAATAGAAATGCCTTTTATTGATGTAGGCCTATTTGTAACAGTTTTAGTTCACAAAAGTTTTTTTTTCCACAATAACAAGCGCTCTGTTTGGCCTCCCTGAGCTCTTTTCCTGCATGGACTTCCTCCGACTGAGGAATGCAGCAAACAGCCAGAGAGGAACACTGGGTCATTATCGCAGGGAACGGAGCCATCGGGAGGGGAAGAGAGAGCGGCAGACGAGGGTTGGGAACAGTAGCGTGCAGTGTGCTGCACGGCCTGCTGGGAATGGCACTCTGTGTCCGTGGAATGCAGGTCTGATTTTAGCTGTCAACCTTCGGTCCGCGGAGCAGCAACTCCTGCTAATGAGCCATCGAGACACGGGCTGGCATGAGACTAAACACACACACACACAAACACGAATGCAACAAGGCCTGGATGAGCATGCATCCTTGAGATCGCATTAAAGATCTCTCTCTCTCTATCTCCAATCAGCCCAGTTGCTGAATAATACAAAGCAAACACTGACCTACTTTTACACACAGGGAACATGTGAGAACGAAAACCAGGAGTGGATCGGCTGAACTGGAACAAGAGCGCTGAGAGAGAGAAACAGGAGGGGTGGAGATGAGAGGAGAGAAGTGCACTAATCTGTGTTGTGTTCACTTGGAGTTAGTTTGACACTCAGGTGTGAGAGGCCTGTGTAGGGGACCCAAATACATGTGTGTTACCCCTTTTCTAACAAAAAGACAAATGTCCAGTCAAGCCCCATTCCACATATTTCCAACAACAACAACAAAAAAGCGCTCTTCACCGGCCCTTAAACATGCTGCTCTTTAACTAGAAACCACATAGATTTGTAAAACAAACAAACATTATTTAATCAGTCTCTTGTTAACATCATGCAGTGGCCTTGATGTAAATTATTAAACTTTATTATAAATTATAATTAAGTACAAAACAAATAAAATTCATTGCACTCAATCCACACATACAATATAGATTTCAAGTAGACAGAAAATATTTATTAAATAAATAATATTAATAATATTTATTTTTATTATACATAAATATATATATATATATATATATATAAATAATAACATATGCATTATTTTGTTTGTCAC
>NW_015655987.1:178496-189324 GCF_001515625.1 Sinocyclocheilus rhinocerous | reverse complement strand
AGCATGGAGGCAGCCAGAATACCACAGGCAGGAGGGCCTCTCCTCTCCTAGAGGCCAGTCTCGTATCCTCCTCTCTCTCTCGCTCGCTCGCTCACTCACTCACTCACTCACTCACTCACTCACTCACTCACTCACTCACTCACTCACTCACTCACTCACTCACTCACTCGCTCGCTCGCTCACTCACTCACTCACTCACTCACTCACTCACTCACTCACTCACTCACTCACTCACTCACTCACTCACTCACTCACTCACTCGCTGAGACATACATACATACACAGAACATGCTCTCACGCATATGTCAGACCATCCATCTGATCCTCACACCGTTTTTTTACCTCTCCCTCTCCTTGATTTTCATGCAGGAGGTGGGTATTTTCCATTCCATGCCAGGCAGCGCTCCAGACAAGATCAGACAGGCTCGTTCTGGGCTCCCATGAAGCCAAAAACACATCCCTTGATCTGAACTCCACAGCTCCATTCACGGCTCCAGCTGATTTCGAGTGGGCCAAAGTCTTTGAAACTTTTCTGTCTGCCGTCTGATGAAGTAGAACAATGTGTCGCCCCATGCTGAGAGCGAGAAAGAGAGAGAGATTGCTGCTCGAAAGAAATTCTTGACAAATTGTCAAGAACAGGCCGACATACAAACGAGGGTTTAAACGATTGTGTGAAACACTGAATGAGTTCCACTCAAACACTGCAGCCAGTATCATCATGAGATGTTGACATTAGAGCCAGACATCAGACATGACTCAAGCTGCAGATGAGACCTTTTCACCTCTCTTTGAATGAGAAACAAAAAAAATCTATGTAGGAAAGAAAGAACAGTTTTTCCTAGACAGCAATGAGACCAAATGGATATAAATCAGAGACTTTTTACTGAAGTCTAGATGATGAAAATACCCTAGTAATCTCACTTGTGTCTCCTCTAGAGTTTCAGAAGGGATCTCAACAATGTCTCAAACTCGGTCTGCAATCAAGACTTAAAGATCTCAATATGATCTCATCAAATGATCCGAGCTGCTCTCCACACTCATTTTATAGCTATAAACTCAACAACTACTGACTCAATTGGTTCTGTTTTACCTTTTCCTTTTAATTCCAAATGGAATCTGAGACAAAGAAACTTAAGGGTGGAATATACTACATGACTTTTACAATCAGATTTTAAACCACTAGGCATCATATACTTGCAACTTCGTAAGTGGTTACAGATTAAGTGGCCGTTCACATGTTGTGCCTTTTGCGCGCTCAAGTTCCTTATAGAGTGGGGGAACTATGACGTCAGAATCCGGAAGAGTAATTCGCCGCGGGTTTCTTTCTAGATTTTCCTATGGAGTTTTATAAT
The DNA here is from genome assembly GCF_001515625.1 of Sinocyclocheilus rhinocerous. Taxonomy (NCBI): domain Eukaryota; kingdom Metazoa; phylum Chordata; class Actinopteri; order Cypriniformes; family Cyprinidae; genus Sinocyclocheilus; species Sinocyclocheilus rhinocerous. Next base: position 187,972 of record NW_015655987.1, on the reverse strand, counting down.
GGGGTTTTTCAATTAATGAGTAAAATAAAGCTTGTGGTAAACATAACTTGACGATACTTTTACGATGTACTATAAACTGAAAAGTTTTTCCTTTGCGTTTTTGAAAAGTTTCACTTACAGACGACAAAATTGTCAAAACGTTCCCTGTTCACTCGGATCCATGAAAACGACTAACAAAGCTGTATTGTTTAAAGGTTCTTGAACCATCAATGCCAATAAAAACCTTTATTTTTAAGAGTGTAGGCAAGAAAACCCATGAACAGTATCTGTTGTAAATCTCGTTTCTCCTAGACAACAATGATATTAAATAGGAAAACACATGGAGACTTCAACTCCTGAAAGGCTCCTGAATGACCTCTGAGCAATAAAATGTGACTCTGGGATGTAAGTGAGGAGTCAGGGGTGGTACAGTAAACGATACCCCCTGGCAGGACAGCGGGTCTCTATGTTTATTATAAACAGAGATGCTGTGCACTCTTACTGAGAACCCGTCTTCCTGGTACACAACACACACACACACAGCAGGACTCATATCATCAAAGGACACAGACATTGACTTTTCACCTGCATTCTGTCCATCTCTCCATCTCAACAACCACTTATCTGCATAAGCTTCAGGCACCATTATACTCAAAGAACGAATTGATGTAACACCATTTCGAACAAAATCAGACCAAAAACGAAGTTCGTTTCGGAGGTTTTTCTGGAAAAGCTGTCTCTTTTATATACTTTAGACGCCTGGTACAAATCCGAGTTTGTGCACTAGTGTCTGCATTGTGTTTTAGGTGCAAAACTTTAATGCAGGAAACTTGTCCAAGACATACAGCAGGCTAATCAATATGTGTCAGTCATATGCTATTCGAAATGCAGTATCACGGAATGAAACGGTAGCAACAAACCTCATTAACTTGACTGAATGGAAGGTATTAGTCTTAATCAGTCATATGCATTCACACATATGGCTTTATTTGGATGCTTCAGCATGCCATAACTATGACACTGAGTCAGAGAAATATGCTCTAGTGATGGCATTATGTAACATTAAGAGAACAGCTTCAATGTTTGTTTGTTTTTTAACTTATTCATTGAAAAGAAAAGTCTGAATGAACCAGTTTGTGGAAATGAATCAGACACATCACTATTAGTGACCCAGTTAGCTCCATTGCACTGATAAGGTCTATTAAAGAGGAGTCGAAACTTAGGAATCAATTCTCGATTCCCAACGCTTCTGAATCGATTCTTTTTTGGAATGGACTCCCAGCCCAATGGAAATATTCTCAGGTTAATTTTTTTTCTGTTCAGTCTGTCGAAGTTAGACACAAGTAACAACATGAGCACTGTTTTCCTTAAAGCAATCTATTGTATGAAGTGGTATATAATAAAAGCAACTTAAAAATTGCTTTTAAAGAGGAGTCAATTGCCTTTGACGGAATCAATTCCAACAATTTGAATCCCAACGCCTCTCAATTGACTCTTTTTGGAATCGATTCCCAGCCTAATGGTAATCTTCTAGGGTTAATTTCTTTGGTTCAGTCTGTCAAAGTCAGACGCAAGTAACAACATCAACACACAGTAGAAGTTGAAGTTGCAATTCTAATTGAAAGTGACACTGACAGTTTTTTTTTTTCATGTTTAACACTATAAAGCTGCTTGGTTTAAATCAATCTAAAATACAGTGCTATAAAGTGCTATGGAATTATCGTGACTTCATATCACTATTTGCGAGTGACCAAGAGGCGAATTAAGGATTTCGCTCTATTGAACTGAAAAAGGCTATTAAAGGGGAGTCGATTCCCTTTGATGGAATCAGTTCCAAATTTTGGAATCAATTCTCGAATTCAAACTCCGCTGAATCGATTCTTTTTGGAATCGATTCCGAGCCATGTGGGAATCCTCTCCATTTAATTTCTTCTGTTCAGTCGGTCAAGGTCAGAAGCAAATAAAAACACACTGGAAAGCAGCTATATAGTAGAAATTGGAGTAGTAATTCTAATTTAAAGCACCACTGACAGCATTTTTCATGTTTTATACTGTAAAGCTGCTTGCTTTAAAGCAATCTATTATATAAAGTGCTATATAATAAAAGTGACTTCACATCACTATTAGCGAGTGACTGAGAGGTTAATTAATTATTAGCTCTATTGAACTGAAAAGGGCTATTAAAGAGGCCTTTTAATGGAATCGATTCTCGATTCCCAACACCTCGAGTCACTTCTTTTTGAAATCGGTTCCCAGCCTTATGGAAGTCTTCACTATACAACTGCTCACGCATTTCAAACTTCGTATTACCCCTAAGCGAAGAATACAAAAGAACTTCGCCACGCGTATATAGCAGCTAACATGTTTGTTTTTTTTGGGAGAACAAACAATACTTCATCACAGGTTCTGTGCAAAACCCGCTTGGATCTAATTGGAATGTGTATTTTCAGGAGGAAAGGTGCTGCTCTGTCTTTTGTTTGACCTTCCTGGATGTTCTATAACATCTACAGCAGTAGAAAGGCAAGAAAGCAGTGTCCTAAGAGAGGAGGCCCGGAGCAGGGGACAGCGTCCGGGAGGCCCCTGGGAGTCTGGAGATGCTGGGATATGCTTATTCATGCAGGAGAAAGACATCACAGCCAAACGACGAGCCTTTCATTGCAGCTAATCGAAATGGACAGGGAGAGAAAGAGAGAGATGGGGCAGCATTAAGGTTTTAAAACCAACTCAGAAGAAGCTTTTCAGTGGATGTTTGTCCTTGTGCTAACATTTACAGCAATGCACAGGTGTACAAAAGCATAGTCAAGTACGCCAGTGAGTGTCTGATGCAAACTGCACTTTTTACATTCTGATTGGTTGACTTTATCTGAGAGTCAAAGGTATATATCAGTGCACCAGCTGATATGTCGTGTTTACAGCTTCAGTGAGCACGTCTGAGGACTTTAAGGTTCATGACATCAAATCTTTGAGTTTTGTTTGAGATGCACAAGAAAACCATCTATAATTATTAATAAATGTATCTTGTTCTTTGCTCTTAATGTTTTAAAGCAAGAGTGCTGTTGTGATTTGGCTACACAGATATTTAGACCAACAGCATGACTGCCAGTGTGATACTGCTTTTATAACAATTCAATAACAAGAAGTTTACATCGAGTAACTTGTGTTTTAAACAATATTCAGGCACAACATGTCAATGAGTAATCGCTTTGCATCATGGCTGAATTCCCACCTTGGATGTGCATTATTTTTCAATAATTAATCGATTCCTTACTCATATATATATTTTAGACCAACAGCATGACTGCCAGTGTGATACTGCTTTTATAACAATTCAATAACAAGAAGTTTACATCGAGTGACTTGTGTTTTAGACAATATTCAGGCACAACATGTCAATGAGTAATCGCTTTGCGTCATGGCTGAATTCCCACCTTGGATGTGCATTATTTTTCAATAATTAATCGATTCCTTACTCATATATATATATACATCTTGAATTTTTATTTTTATATTTTATATTTTCATTTTAATTTTATTTAAAGTTTTAGAAATTTTTATATTTTTGTAATATTTAAAATATCTAAAAAAAATATTTATATAATTCTACATAGCTCTAATTCATTTTTATTTCAGTTTTAGATTAAGTTATTTTAGTGCTTAAAGTTAAGCTAATAAAAATTAAGAAATTATGCTTTGGCAGCCAGCTGGAAAAAAATTTTTGTTTTTATTTTTCAGTTCATGTTTATCTTATTTGAAGTAACTTTTTTTGTTGTTGTTGTTTTTAGTTTTAGTTAATGATAATAATCCTGTCACAAGCAAAGCTAAACAGAGTAAGACTAACAGAGAAATATCGCAGAAGCAAAAAAAAGAAAATAGGGGGCTAATGGTAATTGTACTAATGGTAGAATTATGGTAGCAATAATAATTGATACATATTACTTTTTTAATACTTCCATTGGTCATGGTGATTGATAATGAATTTTTGAAACGTAATCTTAAATCAAAGTTGGAGATTATAAAATTTGTGTGGATATTGAATTGACCCACTACTAAACTTCAAAAAAAGTAAAAAACAAAAGCTCTCAATCAGACCTTAAATGGACAGTTATTGGTCAGAGTGAGTGTCTGACGCATATTGCACTTTTCCAGTCTGATTGGTTAACTTTATACAGTTTCTGAGAGTCAGAGGTTTATGTGCACCAGCTGATATGTTGTTTTTACATGTTCCCAGACAACTTCAATGAGCACTTCTGAGGAATTTTGTTAGTTTCATGGCATCACATTTTTGAGTTTTGTTTGAGATGTGCAAGAAAACCAGCTATCTACAATCAGAAAGGTATATTTCTCTTTTATAGCTCTGTTTGATTTTTACATGTCAATCAGACCATAAATGGACAGTTATAGGAGTAAAGCTGCAAAACGTACTGGACTTTATGCTGATTATCAGCCGTCTTTCTCTGCAGTGCCGTGCGTCACTATAAGTGCTTCGTGGCACCTGTGCATCCCACGCGGTGCATCTCTGGTCAGAGTGACGTGTGTGTGTGTGTGTGTGTGTGATTTCCAGCTCCTCTGAGGTCAAGAACGTTGCCGCAAATTCAATTTGGAATTTTGGTGATGAGTGTTTGAATATTTGAAGCGTTGCCATGGCGCTCTCCTGTAAACACAATCAAAACAGGAAGTGCCCTTTGTCAGATGCTACATTACAGTCATATGAGGTATTCTGCAGTTGATCCTGTATGTCTCAAGGCTACAAAGAGCCGGGCAGTTTAGACTACAAACACTTTATGAATGATACGCGTTTCATTTACAGTAAGCAGAGATGTTCAGGCAGTGCTGTGCGTCGGCATGGTAGAGATTTAGAGCAGATCCAGGGAGGCAGACAGAGAGAGCGAGGCCGCTCAGATTGGCTGACGAGAGATGTCGCGGCATGCATAGATTTGCTTTGTTTCCGTGGGAACAGCAGACAGCTCTTGTTGCTGAGTAAACCTCATCAGGGGAAGTGCGTGTGACAGGATGCACGATTGTGTGTATGTGTGCGTGAGCTGACAGACAGCTGCGGTGAAAAATCATGAGAATTTCACCAACATACAGAGTCACTAGGTTCAGAGTAGCATACTACAAGACTCACACTATTTCTGCAGTATGTTTACTGTTATCAGTATGCAAACTCCTGTATGTACGAAATACTACATTTTTCAAAACGTTCACTCAATACACTCAACTTAAATGAATAAATAGGATGGGATATCAACTACAATTTTTAACTGCAATCTCATTTCGACTCAAAAACAATATAACACTATGATGTTTCATGATGGCCAATGATATGTTTATTACCTGTTTTCCAGAGCCTCAGGCAAACGGTCCGGAGGGATGTCCAGTTTGTGAACGAATCATTCTTTTGAACCTTTCTTTTTGGTGAACTAGTTGAACCAGTTCACCAAATCGGACTGATCCATCTGTAACAGTTTGCAGCTCAAGCAGCACATATCTACATGAGTAACTCAATCAAAACTCACTTTCGGACTTGTCTGCCAGTCACTCAGACTCAAAATGAGCCAAAAATAAATGGCTTATATGATCATATGATGCTGGTTTTTGCTAACTCATTCAGCGCGACAGTTCCTCCAACTCGGACTGAAGACAGATGAGCCTGTAATATGCGCATATGTGAACCCAGCCCTTAAATGAAGGGGCGAAATGAAGGTTTTTATGGTTTCTCATTGTTTATGTAAAAAGGTGAGCTGATAAAATTCACTTTATATGCTTCAGACATATAAAACATTCATGTGTCACATAATTATTGGGTGCTTTAATGATAAAATAAAGTGACATGACGTGACGTGACGTGTAGCCAAGTATGGTGTCCCATCAGCGTTGGGGGTAACGCATTACAAGTAACGCGAGTTACGTAATCAGATTACTTTTTTCAAGTAACTAGTAAAGTAACGCATTACTTTTTAATTTACAAGAGAATATCTGAGTTACTTTTTCAAATAAGTAACGCAAGTTAGTTTTTTTCCAAATTATTGATTGACAGCTCTCCTGTCCCCATGTTGAGAGAAATCAGAATTACTTTCCATAAAAAGTAACTAAGTAACGTAATTCGTTACTTTTTTATGGAGTAACGCAATATTGTAATGCATTACTTTTAAAGGTAACTTCCCCAACACTGTGTCCCATACTCGGAATTTGTGCTCTGCATTTCACCCACCCAAGCGCACACACACACAGCAGTGAATAGTGAACAAACAAATACACACACACACACACACACACACACACACACAGTGAGTGGGCAGCCATTTTTGCTGCGGTGCCCGGGGAGCAGTTGGGGGTTCGGTGCCTTGCTCAAGGGTCTCACCTCAGTCAAGGTGTTTAAGGTGGAAGAGAGCGCTGGTCATTCACTCCCCCCACCTACAAAATAAATAAATAAATAATACAAGTGGGATTTTAACAAACCCCTAACCCAATTTAAAAATACGGAGTAACCCTGTTTATGAATAATTTTCACCTTGTCAATGACAACCATCTATAAATACCACAAGCCACATCAAACACTCAGAGCACCCTATCAGTACACTAGTATGCCATTGTGAACACAGCCCAAGGGCTTTTAATATCCAAACCTGTGTGCAGACATGTTATTCTATATGTAAATCCTGCTTACGGCTGCATGATCTTATCAACAGTCAGTATCATTGTCCTCACTGAAAGGAAAACACAATATATAGAGCAGATAATGTCAAAAATCTGATTAATATCCTTATGAAATAAACAATCTATAGTTCCTTCTCTGTCTAAATTGGAAACTACCTTGACTTTTCTATGTAAACGGACGTCCATTCCCAAAAGAATCAGTTCCAAAGGTTGGAATCAATTCCATTATAGGGAATCGACTCCTCTTTAATAGCCTCTTTAAAAACTAACAACTCTCTGTCATGGTACGTCACACTGAAACATTCAAATAAAGCCATATGTGTGAACGCGTATTGCTGATTATTACATTTCACTCACAAAAGTTATTGAGGTTTGTTGTCACTGGTTCATTCTGTAATCCTGCATGACAAATAGAATTCAACTGACAAATATTGATTAGCCTACATCTTGGACAAGTGAAAATATACAAGATGAATAGAAGCTGATAATAATCAATGAATTCCAAAACGTTTGGAATTAAACAGTCCTAAATGTTGCGCCGCATCCCGTGCATGTGTCTTTTTGAAAATGCTGAATCAAGAGAGTCTTAAAAACGCATCTCGAAAGTTTTCTTTTCCTTTCCGCTGCACCTCATGATTGTAAAGGCAAAATCGCGTTCTGTGTGAATGGCTCAAGAATTAGCAATCCTACCTGAAGAGGAACCTGAAACACCCAACACAGGCAGCAGCACCTCACGCCACACAACAAGGCTCCTATATGGAAAGCAGGCAGGGCCAAAAGTCTTTAACGGAACCATGTTAACGTGGCAATTTTGAAGGCTTTTCTTTTGTATGTGTAGACATATTCTGTCCATGTTAAGGAGTCAGATTTGCTGTGTTTCTATAGTATGTGTAAAGATGGCGTTTTAAAACCATGTTAAAACCACAAATTTGAACGTGCCTCTCAATGTGCTCACATTCTGGCCATGCTTGAACGTGCAATACTTTTTAAAGCAGATTAACCTCTAGATTTACCCACATATCAATCCTTTAGTTTATTGCAGATATTGCAGAAATAGTAAGAGTAGTATGCCAACAGTTTACTGAGTACTCAATGCTTATAATGTGTATGTTTGTTCACAGTTCTCAAGCATAAAAATACATTTTGCACATTTTACTGTGTCTATATTATAGGTACTTTCCTGTACTGAATGAAATAAGCACACTTACAATTACTTACTTCATCTACTATCTTAGATGCTTATTCACATACTGCAATGCATTCTGGACCTACTGTTTGGTCAGCCTTTGTATACTACAATGCCATCTAGGTGGGCAGCTATCTAGGTTTTAAAACTGAGTTATAAAAAGTTTAGTGGGTGTGTTTTGACATTAAACAATCAAAAGAAATTTAAACAGTGCGTCAGTCGGAAGGGAGGGATGGAAGCGCTCAAGTAGATTTAGAGCTGTTCTTGCTCAGGTTGTGGATTCTTTGCTCTATTTTCGGAGATGGATAAGTTGAGGACATTGCAGTCTGCCAAAACAACAAACAGAGTCATTGTTTATCTGCCCAGTCCTCCCCAAACAGCACATAGAGAAAGAATTTCATTAGTTGAGTTCTACAGACCTGTAATGTCATGATGGCTAGCAGTTCTGCTAAAAATGGATTACTACTCAGATATTATTAATCAAAATTGTCATAAGCCTAAGGCTCTTTTTTTTCTATTATCGACTCGGTTCTCAATCCACATGCAAAAGTTCAAATAGTATCATCTTTAACACCTGAATATTTTCTCAGATTTTTTCATAATAAGATCGCTGACCAGTGACCCCAGACTCTCAAAATCAATATTAACACTCCCAAATCTCTTCCTTGCACTCTCATCTGGAGTGTTTTCGAACCCATCTCATTGCCTGCCCTACAATAAATCATTGCTTAATTAAAACCTACTTTTTTCTCGTTGGATATCATTCCCTCTCGTATTTAAAAAAAACTGTTTGATACCTTGGGGCCTAGTCTTCTGGCGATTGTCAACAAATCACTTAGTTTGGGTACAATACCAGCAGATCTTAAACATGATCTTCGGTGGTTCCATCTCTTAAGAAGCCAAATCTTGTCCCTGCTGATCCTTCAAATTATAGGCCCATTTCTAATCTGCCTTTTCTTTCTAAAATTCTTGAAAAAGTTGTTCAATTCCAGTTACACTCTTTTCTGCTTCAAAACTCTATGAAACATTTCAGTCAGGTTTTAGAACATTTCACAGCACTGAGTCGGCTTAATTAAAAGTTTTAAACGATATGTATATGCTAACTGACCAGGGTGATAGTGTAATATTGGTGATGTTAGATCTCACTGCTGCATTTGACATGATCGATCTTGAGATTCTTATTGCCCGTCTCGAGTCCTATGTGGGCATGACGGGAACAGTTTTAAGATGGTTTAGTTCCTATTTAAAGGACAGGAGATTCTCTGTTCGCCTTGGCAACCTCATGTCATCAGCTTCCAATCTCCCATGGGGGGTCCCGCAGGGATCTATACTAGCTCCTACCCTTTTTTCTCTATATATGCTCCCATTGGGCTCTATTTTCCGAAAGCATGGTGTCTTTTCATTGCTACGCTGATGACACACAGATTTATTTGCCCCTTAAACGCTCAAGTAACATCTCCCTGGGCCCTCTAATGGAGTGTATGGAGGATGTAAAAATCTGGATGTCATCAAATTGTCTTAATCTAAACGAAAAGAAAACTGAAGAAGTAAATGAACAGTTCACCCAAAAATTTAGATTAGCTGAAAATGTACTCACCTTCAGGCCATCCAAAATGTTGAAGAGTTTGTTTCTTCATCAGATTTGGAGAAATGC
>NW_015655987.1:175827-178019 GCF_001515625.1 Sinocyclocheilus rhinocerous | reverse complement strand
GCAAAAGTCCCTCAGGCCATCCAATATGTAGATGAGTTTGTTCCTTCATGGGAACAGATTTGGAGAAATGTAGCATCACTTGCTCACCAGTGGATCCTCTGCAGTGAATGGGTGCCGTCATAAGAGTCCAAACAGCTGATAAAAACATCACAATAATCCACAAGTAATACACACCACTCCAGTCCATCAGTTAACATCTTATGAAGGAAAAAAGCTGTTTGTTTGTAAGAAATAAATCCATCATTAAGAAGTTTTAACTTTAAATCGTTGCTTCCGGCTAAAATATGAGTCCATATTCCATAATAACGCTTCCTCCAGTGAAAAAGTTCATCTCCTGTTGTCTCTCACATCAAAATCCACCCACATATTTGTTTAGAATCGTTTTGGACTGGTTTGGCTTGTAAATAGTGCTTGATCTGTGCATATTTCTCTCCTGATTCAGACCAGATGACTTTTTCACTGGAGGAAGTGTTATTATGGATTATGAACTCGTATTTAGCTGAAAGCAATGGTTTGAAGTTAAAACACCTTAATGACGGACAAACATGCAGCTTTTCACTTCACAAGATATGAATTGATTAACAGCTGATAAAAACATCACAATAATCCACAAGTAATACACACCACTCCAGTCCATCAGTTAACATCTTATGAAGGAAAAAAGCTGTTTGTTTGTAAGAAATAAATCCATCATTAAGAAGTTTTAACTTTAAATCGTTGCTTCCGGCTAAAATATGAGTCCATATTCCATAATAACGCTTCCTCCAGTGAAAAAGTTCATCTCCTGTTGTCTCTCACATCAAAATCCACCCACATATTTGTTTAGAATCGTTTTGGACTGGTTTGGCTTGTAAATAGTGCTTGATCTGTGCATATTTCTCTCCTGATTCAGACCAGATGACTTTTTCACTGGAGGAAGTGTTATTATGGATTATGAACTCGTATTTAGCTGAAAGCAATGGTTTGAAGTTAAAAACACCTTAATGACGGACAAACATGCAGCTTTTCACTTCACAAGATACGAATTGATTAACTGGGGTCATGTACATTACTTATGGATTACTGTGATGTTTTTATCAGCTGTTTGGACTCTCATTCTGACGGCACCCATTCACTGCAGAGGATCCAGTGGTGAGCAAGTCATGCTACATTCTCCAAACTCATCAACATCTTGAATGACCTGAGGGAGAGCAAATTTTCATGCATTTCGGTTTCTGTTCAGCCGTTCCGAAGGTCATGTGACTTCTGTCATCTTGGTGCACCGCTGATGGGACTAACACAGAAATTGATGACAAGGAAACGCTAAAAATAGAAGCAATCTATTACCATATTTACCAACTGATCGAGCTTCCTTTGAAAGGAAAGGAAAAAGATGATTCATCTGTTTGTCTTTCGCTTCATTTAACTCACAGTGTGATTTGCAAAGAGAGAGTCTGATGGGTAAAACCAAATTGTTTTCATATCTCTGATAGAGAGGGAAATATCGTCTGTGGCCTGGATCAGTGGTGTCAGGCAGATACTAACAGCAGTAGTGATACTGATAGTGTACTTACAGCCGGAACTAGTGTGTCTGATGCCCATCTAGACCAGGTGCATTTGTATAGAACGACACCTGGACTACAAGATATCATCTGACAGACAGATAGAAATCAACTCAATCTTGATGTCTTTATAATTTCCTCTTGTTCTTGAATAAGGTCTTCTTAGGTGTGCGCTCTGAGAGAGAAAACAGAGTGAGCACAGTGAGGTGACAGGAAGAGAAAACACACCCGCTTTAATGAATTCCCATACTTGGACTCCAGATTGCATACTGTCACATAGTATTTTTTTAAAAGTAGTTGTCAGTATGCAAGTATATACTGTACAGTATGCGTTTTGTTCTCCTAAGAGCATTGGCCCTTTGAGTCCAGCTGAGCTCTCAGTGTTTTAATCCAGTAACCCGAAGGAGACCCTCTGTGCCGTTGACCTTTAAAATCTTTTCAGTGCTTTATCAAACACAGAAAGTGTCAAAGTGTCCATCTGCAGGTCTGCAGGAACACCAGAGCCTCAAAACCACAAAAGCATGTAATAACTGCAGAACAACTGAATTTAAGAAACATGTGGGTCACGTTCACATTAGCGTCATAAAGCCGCATCTAAATACTCCTGTGCAATGTTGTGACTTCCTGTTCTGAATTTCAGCTTTGTATGCA
>NW_015655987.1:174384-175665 GCF_001515625.1 Sinocyclocheilus rhinocerous | reverse complement strand
TTTTTTTTTTTTGTGATGAGTGTCAATGTAATCTTTATTTTAAAGAGTCGGCAGATTTTCATCTTTCAGTATTGCAAGAACTCTAAATAGAGATGCAGATAAATAACTAACCTATATTAAACTTAAAATTATAAAAGACATTTAAAACAACTTATAGAGGACTTAAAACTATATATATATAAACTATGTATATATATATATATATATATATATATATATGTGTGTGTATGTATATGTGTATATATGTTTTAAGTTCTTAAGAATTATAAAATAATTTATAGAAAATTTAACTTGGATATCATAAAGAAATTATAAAAGAACTTACAGAGGACCTAAAACTTAGAACGTATAGAGAGCTTAAAACATATACAATAATTAATAGAAAACTCAACTTGTGAAAAACTTATAAAATAAACTACAAAGAACTTAAAACGTACAAATAAACTTATAGAGAACTAAAGACGTATAATAGCTTATTGAGAACTAAGAAAAAGGAATAAAAATAATAAATAGAAAAAGGAGTAAAAATAAATAAATTCTCAAAGGTCCTCAACCCTGGACTCAATGAGAGCATGCTGTTCATGACACACAGATGTTCTAATCCCGAGATTAGACGACGAGTCTGGTTCATTCATGAGGCTCGCGGCTGCCCTGAGCCCCACAACCACGCAAACAGCTTTTTATAGCTCCAAAAGGAAATTAAACATGCCATCAGTTTGTGTTTTAGGGAATATCTGTTATAAACCCATTTATATGAAAACTACCCAGAGGCGAAAGGGGATGTATTTATCCACTGCAACATAAGGATGTCTATGTCAAATTGCAAAATCCCAAAAAGAAGGGAAATAAAAGAGATTGAACCAAAAATATATTTGCTATTTGCACAACAGAAGATTTAGTAATGCTCCAACTATCTGACTGCTTCTTCCAAATGGACAACAAATCTCTCTGCACCAAACTGAAGCCCCGTCAATGGAAACCACATCTGCACAGCGAACACCTCCTGCACACAGGTGTTGGGCAGCTGCGTCCAGGTGACAATCTGTCTAATTTACAACATAATCTACAGCCAGAACGTCCTGGAAAACTGAGACTGCTGACAACAGCTCCACTGAGACGCAAATACAGTCACAACACACCAGAGTGAAGAAGCAATTAAACTGCTGATGTCTAAGACCCAGAATGCACCTGTGAGGCGGTTTGACATGCAGGAGGACATCTGCTCTAAACCCTCTATAAGAGAGGAGGAACATGATTACCAGATTACCTGTTGTGCAAATT
>NW_015655987.1:167582-173118 GCF_001515625.1 Sinocyclocheilus rhinocerous | reverse complement strand
TCACATTTTAGGGGAAGATTCCAAAATGATCCCAACAGCAGCAAGATATGTATCAGCCTGTCACAAACTAAGACTGTCAGCCAGTGGACAAAACTGAAGCAAGAGCATTTCTTACATGTACTGTTGTGCAATTTTTTTTAATTATTATTATTATTTTTTTTAAATGTCTTTAATATTTTTCTTGGTTTTTTTTTTGTTTGTTTGTGTACACATGTACTTATTTACTTAATTATTTTACAGATCTTTTCTTGTTTTGTTTATGTATTATATAATCGTTTATTCCTTATTCATGTAATGGACAATTCTTTGGCAATACTGTGCAAGTCATGCCAATAAAGCTCATTTGAACTTGAACTTGAATTTGATTACCAGAGAGAGAGGGAGAGAGAGAGAGCGAGAGAGAGAGTGAGCGAGTGAGTGAGTGAGTATGTGAGTGAGAGAGAGAGAGAGAGAGAGAGACAGAGAGCGGTGAAAAGAAGCAAATATGAAATATGTAAAGAAATATCTTAACAACTAAAAAAAAGGAACAAAACAGATACAATAAAGCAAAAACTAAAATAGAGAAAAGACAATAAGTGAAAAAGCCAAAGTTGGTAAAAATAGAAACAAACAAAAAAAAAGTCAAAAAGAAAACTCTTAAATAAACCATAAAAAACTAAATGAAAGAAAATGACAAAATTAAAGGTAAAAAGGAAAGATATAGAAAAAAAGAATAATGGCACTTTTATAGATGTGGTGTGTCTCGAATTGTCAACTGCATGCATTCATGGCACAAGAGAGGGCACCATAAGACTTTGGGCCTAAACTTGAGAAGCTTGGAGGTTTATTGACTTTAACTGGGGAGAAACCCAAGGGTTGCAGCAATTCGATGGGGTTTTTACAACTTATATTGCTTATACAACTTACACACGGGGTTCAGCTGTCAAACCTGGAGTGTATTTATGACTGATGTGTGTGTTACAGATGTAAAACACCGCCTGCAGCTTCCAGTAGTCACTGTTAATCCTGCGCCAACATGGAAGGATAGTGTCTGTGTCTGCGTACAAGCGGTTTGGCACAACATTCCCATTAGTGTCTAATTAAAGTCTGGAAACACAGATGCCTCCGTTCACACGCTTATTGATTAGAGAGCCGGCATAGAAACAGCACACAAACAAACCTGCGATATCTAGAATAGTTAGTCTGGCAGTGAGGAGGTTTATGCTGCTCTGATAACAGATGGATAAACATTAAACTTGCTTCAAAGAGCAGAAAATCTTGGTGTATGCCAAGTTGTGTAGAAACGGATCTGGCTGCATGTAAAGAACGGGACCGTGATCTTACATTAGGCTGTGTAATGTTGAAAACAACATGAAATGGCATTCATTTTACTTTCAGAATGTGGCATATTTGGGATATTCAGCAACAGGACTTGATTTTATACATTGAGAAATGACTAAATGGTGAAAAGTGGTTGTTATGTACCAGGACGGAGTCTCTCTTTGGCTACTGGTTATCAATAGTTTGTTTGGCCTCGATATCATCAGCCTAAAAGGAAAAGTCGATTCAGAGGCAAAGTTACTAGATTTGGATGAAACTTTTATTTTTCTTGAAATAATTCGTAAAAAATATGCATAAAGTTAATTGGATCCATTTTGATTTTTATGTTGACTTTAAAACGATGGCTGTAAAGAACAGAAGTCTTTTGCTAACACTAAATACTACAGCCCAAATCAGAAGACTTTCTGCAGAAAGCTATTGCCAGGACAAAGAAAAACACAAATAAATACTGGCAAAAACAAGAAACACACCTCAGTCTGTTGTCCATCTGCTTGAGTTTAGCTTCAGTAACAAGTGGCAGCTGACTTGATGTTTCCGACAGATGTAGTTAATGGGTCAAATTGACCCGATATGATAAATCACATCTTAAGAGCCACAATGTGCTCTTTACGACTGAGCGTTTGTGAGCGATGTGGAGACATTTGAAATTATGAGGTAAAAAAAATTATGACAAAAAGTCTAAATTGACAAAAAAAAAAAGAGCCATAATTATGACGCAAGTTGAAATTATGAGATAAAAAGTGAAAATTACAACAATCAAATTTATGAGATGAAAAGTCAAAATTATGACTTAAAAAGTAAATTGAGATAAAAAGACAATTTACATTCAAGTCTAAATTATGAAATAATAAAATGTTGAAATTATGTCATAGTAATTCAAATGTATTAGATGAAAAGTAGAAATTGACTTTGCTGACTTGACAATTATGAGATAAAGTGTCATAATGACAAAAAGCCTAAATTCTGACATTAAAAGTCAATGATGACAAAGTTATGAGATAAAACATCACAATTATGACATACCAAGTCAAATTAATGAGATGAAGTCAAAATTACAATTACTTTAGTTAATTATGGGATAAAAAGTCATGACATAAAATGTAAAATTTTCACAAAGACAAGTATGATATAAAAAGTCACCTTTTACCTCCATAATTAAGACTTTTTTGTTTATAATTATGACTTTTTATCTCATAATTTCAACATGTCATTTTTATAATACATTTAACACAAGTCATTGACATTTTTATAACACATCGTTTATATGACTTCTCACAAATTCAATTTATGTTGTCATAATTATGACGTTTTATGTCCATTTCAATTTATGATGTCATAATTATGACGTTTTATGTCCATTTCAATTTATGTTGTCATAATTATATCATATTATGATTTATCAAACAATTTCTTATGTGGTGGAAATGGGCTTCTATAAATTTGCACCTGTTCCTCACACAAAATGATCACATGACTGCTGAAGACGTAGAATATAGTGCGCAAGTTGTACTAATTTTCTGTAACATTGATGGTGCTTGGAGATTTAAATATTCATTTTGATAACACTGAAAACAGAAGCTCAGACATTCTTGTCCTTTGGTTTTCACAGAGGACATGATACACTCAGTTTTAACAGAATAGTGAGAAATACATTCATTTATATTCTGGTGTGTGATACCTAGAGGCTGATTTCACTGCTTCAGCACACGTGCTGCTCCAGAGCGCCTCAAAGAGGGACTCGGTGGACCTGCAGCATCGCCCGTCTCCCTCCAACATGCATTTAAATTCAAAGACCCAAGAACAACACACACAAACAGAGACTTATCCCAAACACACCACCTGCATCCAGCACAAACCCGCATCCAGACAGAGCTAAAAACAGGTGGAAGTTAGTACTAGCTGATCTCAACCCAGCTAACCTGAGACTCTTTCATAATGTAATCTCTCCACGACCGCTTCAGAGCAGCTCGGACCTCATATACCTGGGCCCCAGATGGGCCCGAATTACACAGAATTACACGCTCCCAACACAAAGGAGATTATTGTTCGGTTTTGTGATTTCAAAATAAGGATCACAAGGGATCAATCAACGAGCTAAACACTGAAAATAGCCGCTGAACACTGGAGCGATTGTCGCGGTTGTGATTGTTGAGCGTGTGTTGCTGTGGAGGACGGAGCGGCACATACACGCTAAACGAGAACACTAGAACTATAGCTAAACATTATCATTTATTACTTTCAGGATTTTCATGGGGAATTATTCACCCTCACTACCCTGTAGTTTTCCAGTACAACTATCTAAACTTTCTTAAATCGAGATGCATTTATTTGAGACGCAAAATGACTTTAAAATATCAGGTCATTTTCTGTATCAAAAATAAGTGAGTTTCTACTTAAAATTTTTTTTTTGTGGAAAGCGTCTTTCTTGACTCATGAGAGAAAACTAAAGCTGCCATGACCGAAAAACCTTGGTAATTCACTGTAAAATATTTCCAACTAATTCAGCTTAAAAACAATAATTTAGTTGCTGCCTATTGGCTGTACAAGTCTTTTCAACTCATTTTTGTCTAGCTGAACTTCCCATAATTTAAAAAAAGTTGAAACGGAGTTAAAATATTGGAAAAAAACATGTTGCCATAATTTAGTGATCATATCATTATTTAACAGTGTATCACAGCACTTTATTAAAAGCTATATCAGTTTCACAGAGACATAAACTAAATGTAGTGACATAGAAAAGCAAAAATGCCCAAACAAGGCATTATTTTAACACCAAGTCCTAAAAGCCTTGGCAATGACACAATACTTTTTTCGTGAAAGTGAAAACCTCATGTATCCTTGACAGAGATATATGAACTAAATTTATCGACTTAAAATACAACATTAACATCAACAAAACATAGTATTACAATGGTATCATGTCACAAATACCTTGGTAACAGCATGATTCTTTTTTTGCAAGTAAGAAGTATTTGATTTGTATCTGAAAGATTTACTTTATTGATGTACAATACTGAAAATGGAATATGGTTCAAATGGAAAAAATTGTTAAAAATAAATAAATAAATAAAACATGGTATTACCATGGTATTGTAAAAAAAAAAAAAAAAAAACTACACCATAGCACTATTTTGTCAGTGAAAAAATATACATAACCTCATTTACAGAGACTAACTAAATTTCGTGACCTAGAATACTGAAAAAGTTCGGCCAAATAAGAAGCTTGTTAGTGAAACAGTGGCGAGATAATCAGCTTGAGGCTGATCCCTCGCTGACCTCTGAGTCAAGGGTCAGAGACAGGGTTGTGGGCTAGAGGAGGATCTAGATTAGCCACAGGACAAAACAGCTCTTAAAGCAGCACGAGACGATCTACAGGGGTCTGGAACCAGATTTTGCGCTTTATTGTAATCAGGAAAAAGACTATATGTTGCTACAGAGCGCAACAGTCAGACTGCAGAAGTAAAAATCAAGTCAAGTCAATTTAGTTTTTACAATACACATAATTTCAAAGCAGCTTTACAGAAAATCGTTAGTGATTATAATATATTATATTCATGCCTTATAGTTCATTCATCAAATTAGAGGTGGGTGATAATATCTACATTTATATATAGTCAATCTAATATCTAAATTGATATATAGAACTGTGCAATGATATAGTTTACATCTTGCGATGTTATAAACAATTATGGAGCCAAGATTTGCAATATAGTATACTTGCTATATATGAAAGTAAACTTGGATGTAATATAAATCCAACTTTATATATAGAGCTGTATGATATAGTTAAAATTTTGCGACAATATAAACAATCAAGCGATTGAATTTGCTATATAGGCTATATCGTTTTACATCAGTATACTGTATGTATGCAGATAAGGTTGGATGTACTGTATATCGAACTCTATAGAGAGCTGTGCGATAATATAGATTAAATCTGGCAATGATATAAACAATTACAGAGCCGAGATTTGCTATATAGTACATATTGCTTTACTTGAGTATACTGTAAAGTGTGCGGGTAAAGTTAGATTTATTTATATATTCAACTTAACTGTGTGAGAATATAGTTTACATTTTGCAACAATATAAAAAATCATGTATATATATATATATATATATATATATATACATACACACACACATACATATAGACATATACATACTGTACACACACACACACACACACACACACATATATATATATATATATATA
>NW_015655987.1:165853-167526 GCF_001515625.1 Sinocyclocheilus rhinocerous | reverse complement strand
TATGTATATATATATATATCTTTATGTGTAGAGAGAAAGAGCTGTGCAATTATATTTTAAATCTTGCAATGATATATATATATATATAGATATATATATATATATATATATAATTTTACATCTTTGCATTCTACTTTTCTTATTCTTATTTGATTTCAATGCTGATATTTTTATTTATTTTTACCAATTATGCAGTAATTCAAGTAGCAAAAGTTGCAGGTCCTCTTGGTGTTTCACGCATACTGGAAACCTGCATACAAAAATAGTGAGAGCGGTGTTATTCCATACGCAAATGGCTCAAGATGAAAGATATTCACATTAACATTCATTTTAATTCATACTTAAAAATGTCTCGTTCACAAAGTTTTTAATGCGTAAAATTGGTCTGATACCTGTCCGGCTTGTCTTTCAGTACATGGCCTTGAAACAGAGACGTCCTGCTTTTGGTTGAACAGTCACATCTGCGTCAGGTGAGAGTTTATGATCTACCAGACGTGGTTCAGCTCAAGGTCCTGCTTTATTTAGAAGAGACACGTCTGAATAGGTGTGATGGAGGCAGATGCTGGAGTCTGACAACCCCTCCCCCCCCTCGTTTCCTCTCATCAGCATCACTCACCGCCTGGTCGCCATGGCAACGCCTCCCACGTCCGTGTTTCAGTGAGATGTGTTCATTACAGCCTTAATTTACCTCCCACCGTCTCGCTTTCTATTTTCTGATCTTCTGCTGCTGCTGCCTTTTCCTGCTGTCTGACTGATGAGGCTTGTTTGTGCGCATTACCGTGAAAACTATCAGAAAAAGAAGAATATTTCATCCGAAACTGCACAGAAAACTTCAAAATAAACTCGACCATCATGAACAGCTGAAGCTAAGGTCTCTGTTCATTGTCTCCTCTCGTTTATCTGACAGTCATGTGTTCTCCAGCAATCAGACGTTCACTTCACTAAAAGCGCCACAATGTCAGTCTCATATTAAAGGTGCAGTCACAAATATCGTGGGCAAAACTGGCCATTTTCAAAAGCAGAACGACGTATGAGCAATGATTTTAGATATACAAAGCAGGTGCACGAATATTACTTTTGAATGGGATGAAGTGCAAAATATTGCGAAATAGTCCCTGCTTTCTCAATAAAAGAGCCAATCGCTAATTGGTAAAGTCATCGCGCCACTGCAGCTGCCCTTAGAAGCTCTGGTTGCTATAGAAACAGTTAGCGTTTTGAGAGACGGCGCTTTTAGGACTGCACTTCACATTTTTACACTATTTGAGCATAAGAAACAACATTTATAGACCAATTTGGAGTGGACGTCACATTTACGTCACATGCAGCTGCGCGCACATTGTGGTGGCAGAAAACATGGGAACAAGTGGAGGGAAACGGGTAAAAAAAATAATAATTGTTGTGCCTTTGGATGTCAGAATCAGAATGCAAATTATTTTTATAGAATACTGTCATCAAAGACGCCATTTGAAGCTAAACGCAGGCGTTTAAATGGACAGCCTATGGGTGAAACCTGCTATGGTTACCCTACTTTTAAAGCATAAATTTGATTTAAACAATACTACATAATATTCACATATGCCGTTCATAGGGGACATATTGTATTAGCCCTACAATTACAGCATGA
The DNA here is from genome assembly GCF_001515625.1 of Sinocyclocheilus rhinocerous. NCBI lineage: Eukaryota > Metazoa > Chordata > Actinopteri > Cypriniformes > Cyprinidae > Sinocyclocheilus > Sinocyclocheilus rhinocerous. The sequence continues at coordinate 165,902 of NW_015655987.1, read as the reverse complement.
AATAGCCAACAATTTAAACCTATTTTATCTCACAATTCTGACTTTTTTT
>NW_015655987.1:164535-165831 GCF_001515625.1 Sinocyclocheilus rhinocerous | reverse complement strand
ATGGATGAAACCTGCTATGATTACCCTACTTTTAAAGCATACATTTGATTTAAACAATATATCTACATAATATTCACATATGTAGTTCTTAGCCCAACAGTTACAGCATTTTACAACATCTTTGACCTATTTTATCTCACAATTCTGACTTTTTTTCTCGCAAATGCAAGTTTATATCTCTTAGTTCGGACTTTGCAACTCAATTTAACTCAGAAATTGCACGTTTGTCAATTCTGAGGGGAAAAAAAGCCAGAAGTGTGGGATATAAACTCATGATTCTGAGCCGAGGGGAAAAGAGAGAATGACGAGTTGATCAGAATTGTGAGATATAATCTTGAAAATACGAGAAAAAAAGTCCGAATTTTGAAATATAAACTCAAAATTACCTTTTTTATTATTTTATTCCATGGCTTCCATAGACTGCTACTATAAAACTGGCATTTTCTACCACCAGATAAGCTCCGCCCAAAAAAAAAAAAAAAAAAATCATTGCACTTTGCAAACACCGCGAAATCGGTCTATGAGACAGATGTCAAATTTCCTTGGTGACTTCAAATATGAAATTTAATTGTGAGCTGGGAGACACTGATGTTCCCCTATTCAAAGAGATGCACTTTCAAACCAAGCAGCTGTTGGTCTGTGCGGCGAATTCGCGTCACCGAATTGTACAGGAGCGAAATCTGTGTACCGAACTTTTTCGCGCGGTGTCTTGCACCTTGTTTTTGACATAATAGCGGGCGCGGGGATTTGAAACTCGAATGTGCGCGGTAACCTTTTTGAACTTGCTTATACTTCATTCACAAATGCAGATTTTTGAAAACCCCTCCTTCCTTTCCTTATTTTGCTAATGAACTTAAAGCGTTTGCCACATGAAATGAAAAAGCTGTCACAGTAGCCATTTTTTTCAATGAGTTGAGTGCCCCTTCCAAAAGCTTATCTCTCAATAATTGTTGTTTCCTTCAATTTTTTTTTACATTTATTCATGCTTGGGTGTCGGCGGTGAATCCAGTGGAGAGAAATCCCCCACAACTAATGCTGCGTTCAAGTCCTCCTGGGACGGTCGTACTTACCAGTTGACAAGTCGTAATTACGACGTCACGTGACAAGTCCCGCCCTCTCATTTCAGATGCCGTTTCACTCGGATATACGTCACAGCAAAGAAAAGACAATCGCAACTTCCGTTTCATGCCGACTTTAAAATCACACAAAATAAGACCTTCGGTGCGCTCCAAACGGGATATATCGTCCTCCGAAGGGCACTTCGGAGTGAAAACAATCATGGCCACCATATTGAAA
>NW_015655987.1:162533-164313 GCF_001515625.1 Sinocyclocheilus rhinocerous | reverse complement strand
CGTTCCAAACCGAAGTGCTCAAAACTGACCATTTCAAAGGGCCCTTCGGAATGAAGGATTTCGAAGGGTACAACTGATGGACACTTCGGTCTCCCATGATCCTTTGCGCAGATTCTTTGCATGATGACGGCGCCTCCGTGTGGGCACGTGATGATGACGCAGAAGGGCACTTCAAGAAACGGCTGTTTGGTCCCCTACACCCTTCAACCCTTCGAAGCTCTCACTCCGGCAGGTAAACCCTTTGAAGGGATTAGGGCATAGGGATAAGCCCCTCCGAATGGAACGCAGGGCTTAGTCAGGATAGCGCGCCATATTTAATTTTTGGCAGGAATGAAAACGAGGCTGTGAGGGATAGAAGTGCCTTTAGTGATTGCACTGTTGTTCTTTACGGATAAAAAAAAACTTTCAGTCGACAAACACTCCAAAACAACAAATAAATAAATAAATTTTGAAAGTTGTGAGTTGTGAAAATGATGTGATTTAAGACCTTTATAGAGTGCTTGCCATTGTAAAGACTGTAAGTCTAACACTCACAGCCTCGCTTTCATCTGTGATAGATTCATTATGGCGTCCAACCTGATAAAGTGGTTTGAAATGACAGGATTTCACAGAGCAATGGCAATGGTAAACATGACCCTGTTCAAACCTGACATGCGAAATCTAACTTAATCTCATTAACTATGAAAAAATGAAATGAAATCACATCAACATGAATCACTGAGAAATACAAAATTACACATACTGTCTTTCACATTGTTTTAGCATTTCAAACCGCTTTGATATTTTATCCAAATGCAACAGCATTTTCAAGTGATTTAAGACTTTTTAAGACCTCTGAGTGATTAGTGCCAAATCTCAGGCTGTACAGATGAAGCGCGTCTAAAAGCCATCTTGCATGTTCAAATTCAGACTGTTAGAGGTCAAAACTCAACAAGGAGAGGACGAGCCCCTCAGGAGGGCCGTAGAGGTCAATCAAATCATCTTTACTAACAGTGCGCTAAAGAGATCTGTATTCTCTAGAAATTCCTTCTTATGAAGAGGTTAAAGGTTCAACTATTTTCGGTGTGCATTCAAAATAAAAATCTAGACCACATTAACAACACCGCATCTGTTAAGATCATCTGTAGGACGACGCCACTTGAAATGTACCTTCTCATACACAAAATATCAGAAGGCATTTGAGTAATGCCACATACTGCATGTGAATGCTTACACGCCAGCGCCACACAGTGGTCATCTGAGGAATGGCCACAATTCTAGTTTAAAGACTCACCATCTTATCAGTGAAAATTATTTTGGGACATATTTTGGCATTATTTAACTAAATCTGAATACACCCTGTGTGACCTACAACAGCCCTAAAAAAACTTTTACTCTCCATTTAGAAACCTTTTAACTTGGCTTAAAATTAAAAAAATATTTCCCCAATATTAAGCAACAAAACTGTTTTCAACATTGACCATATTTAGATATGTTTCTTGAACAGCAAATCAGCATATTAGAATGTTTTCTGAAGAATCATGTGACACTGAAGACTGGAGTAATGATGCTGAAAATTCAGCTTTGCATCACAGGAATAAACTATATTTCAAAACATATTCAAATTGAAAACAGTTATTTTAAATGGTAATAATATTTCATAATATAAGAGTTTTTGCTGTATTTTTTATCAAATAAATCCAGCCTTTGTGAGCATAAGAGACTTCTTTCGAAGACATAAAAATGTTAATAAATGTGAGCCTGGAGCACAAAACCAGTCTCAAGTCGCTGGGGTATATTT
>NW_015655987.1:162083-162376 GCF_001515625.1 Sinocyclocheilus rhinocerous | reverse complement strand
AATAAGGTTTTAAATTAATTTATAAAAAAAAAAAAAAAGCATTGACCCACTGAAGCAGAACAAACATCAATCATATTTTTTTTTTTGCTTTTGTTTGAAACATATATAATCCGTCAGACTCTGACCAGAATCAAATCATTAAGCCTACACCAATACAGCCTAAAAAGAAAAGGGAACGAAACGGAAAGGAAACAGGGAAAAAGTCAACAAAAAGAACAGTCTAATCAAGTGCAGATCCGGTCTGATTCAAAGCAGTTTCTTGTATCTTGGGGCGAGGGGGGGGGGTTCTAGAT
>NW_015655987.1:137895-161935 GCF_001515625.1 Sinocyclocheilus rhinocerous | reverse complement strand
AATCATTAGGATATTAAGTAAAGATCATGTTCCATGAAGATATTTTGTACATTTTCTACTGTAAATATATTAAAACTTAAAGGGATAGTTCACCCAAAAATGAAAATTCTGTCATTATTTACTCCACCCTCGTGTCGTTCCAAACCTGTATGAGTTGACATGCAAGCTGGATGAAAACAGTTCGACTACACATGGAAATGACACGTCCACTCGAGCACCTGTATGAAAATATGTCAGTGTAACAAAGCCGGCTTTGCTCAGATTTCAAAATAAACAGAAAAGGAAAAACATAGGAAGGAAATACTCCATTGATACATTTTAATCCATCTTAGAAAAGAAACTACGCTTAGTTTCACAAAACAGAAAACAGACACAGTCCGGACGTCCCATGTCCACTTCTGCTTATATATATTGTTATTATTACTTTTTAAAACGTAACACGCCTAGATCCTATGCTCCACGTATGAACAACAAAATACTGCATATTATCCACTACGATGGCTGCAGGGGATTGTGGGGGATGCTGTCAGGCTAGCTGCCGAAAGTTCAGGATGTGTTTCGGAATATTTTGATTCCTTTGGCTCCACGTTTAGCCCTAGTATGCACTATTTTAAAAAAGACAACCTATTTGTGGCTCATGGTGTGTAATTGCATTCCAGGACATCCTCTTGGCTTTTCACCTTCCGTAGTGGACTGCCAAACTTTGGAATGTTGGATCGAAGCCTGTGTTCTGCTGTCAGCAGCAAAAAAAAAAAAATCCGGATTCCGCAAGCGGGAGTTCTGGAATTCTCAGTGTGCTGTGAGCAACACACGAGTTCCTGAGGTTCTAGAATTTCCGAGGTTCCGAGGTCAAGATGGGATCAACATCTGCACATCCGGAGGGCAACGCACGTCGCAAAACCTCCGGGATAGCGTGCATTTTTCCCTCCAGTTTTGGCTAAAAATCATCATGACTCCCAAACAACGGAATCCGAGCCGATCGAACGCCTCCAACATCTGTTGAAGTCTGTAATAAAATGCCCAGTTATGGACCAGATGGCAGTTGCTCTTGAGTTTCGAGGTGCGAGTTTTTGTTCAATCAGGCGTTCGAGTGATAAAACGGAAAGCAGGCAGAAGGGTTGCTGCGGAAAAAGCCAGTAACGGATAGTATTTTATGCATTTGGTTCTTCTTTGACGTTTTTGCTTCGGTTCAAAGAGTTATTGTCCAAGCCTTGAGTTTTGGCACCGTGAGCTGCTGGATGGAAGAGAAACAGTGATGAGAACGAGAAAAAAGAAAAGAGAAAACTAGAGAAGGAGGGAGGGAAAGAGGTGGTTGACAGTGGCTGACTAGTTGTGCTGGTTGGTGGAGTTTGTGTCCGCGGCGGTTCCGTTCGGGTCGGTGGTGACTGCGTGTTCTTCGTCCTCGGTTTTCAATCGTTTGCTCTCCGGTGGCTCGCTGCCGTTTTCTCTGTTCTGCCGCTTCGTGGGGAGCGAGGCGGATGCCGAGGCGTGAGCAGCCAACATGTGTAACGGGCTCGACACTGGAGACAAACAGAAAGAGACCTTTAACATTACGATTCTCTCCCAAGTCTTGGGTCGCAGTGCTATCTGAGATTCCGAAGGCCTGACATTATTATTAGGGATGTTCATTTTGAAGAATGTTGACTGATTAATACAATCAGTTAAACGGTTTAAAAAGTCATTTATTTATTTTTTTTCAGTAATTTATCAAAATATTTAAAAAGGTTAGCTGCATGGTTAAAATACGCTGTGTATAAATTTTTTTGTTTTTTAGAGAAAAAAAAAACATCACACACATATATAGCCTAGCTTTATTATGTTTTTCTCTGCTCGCAGAAGCACTGCAGGTGCGTGATGTGATATGAAGACCATGTGCATCTCCATGTTCTGTTGTTTGCTGCTTTTTGCGCATGTAAAATTAATCCCCGGGAAACAAATGTTAGTATTTTTTAACAGGTCACAGACACTTATCCTTTCTAATTTAATTCAATTCTAATTTAAAATAATCTTGTCGGTTAACGGTTAATAATCGATTAACGAGCGTCTGTTGTCGGTTAGGAAAAATAACCGAAATGAACATCCCTAATTATTATTAATAAACATGATTATTATTAATATTTCTAAGACAGAAATATATTACTACTACTGCAAAACAAAAGCACTGTAAATTAAAAATAAATTAGTAAATATATTTTCAAGAGTTTAAGCATTTTTTGACATTAGAATTCACATTTTCTTCACTTCAATGGGTTACAGCGGTTGTAAAAACTATATATATATATATTTCATAATTAACATTAATAATATTACTTTACAGTAGTACAATTACAAGAAATTTGACTTAATTTCTTCAATTTCAAGAATTTATTCCTTGAGGTTTTGGTTTTCTTTGACATTAGAATTAATTTTTGTTTTGCTTCGAAGAGTTAACAGTTGTAAAAAATGAATGTTTCATAAGTATATTAATTATTTTACTTTTCAGTGGTAAAATTACATTTCCTATTTAATTTCTTCACTTTCAAGAGTTAAAGCCATGAGCTTTCGGTTTTCTTTATTGACATTAGAATTAACTTTCGCATCACTTCAAAGGGTTAATGAATATTTTATAATAAATATATAAATTATTTTATTTAAGTCATAATTATTGTAATATCACTACTATAATTTCCTCACTTTCAAGAGTTAAAGTCTTGAGCTTTTGTTTTGAGCTAGAGAAATAGGGAAAAAAATTTATATTCACTATAGAAATGTACAGTAAATATAGAAATATAACATAAAAATGTAATTTTCTATATTGAAATGCCCATGACTTTAAGAGTTCACCGATTTTCATGACTTCTTCAGTTTTAAAATGGGGGAGGGAACAACAACAACAACCAAAAAAGAATATGAATAGAAAGAGAATAAAATTGGTATTTAAAATCTTTTTTTTTTTTTGGCATGACATGATTAATGTTTCATGTGATATCAGATGCGTGTATGAATACCTGCGTTAGCCTGGCTCTGTATCGCCATGGCGATGGGCACTACATGAGTGCCATTCTGGGTGATGGTTTTGATTGGCAGTTGGTGATGGCCCAATGGGGCTTGTTGCACTATGGTAACCGTCTGGAGGGGCGTGGCTGCAGTGCTGCTTTGAATGATCCTATTGGCTGAGCCTATAGAGCCGTAATTGATGCCAGGGACTGACTCTACCTTCACTGAAGAGAGACAAGGACACATTTTGTTACTAACATTATCTGTAGAAACTCAAACCAGGTCAAGCTGCTTGACCGAAGCTCTCACCTTTGACCTCCTCTCCATTCTCCAGCGTTTCTGCTTTGATGGCGGGCTGCAGGCTGGCTCTGCCAACGGTACTGACGGCCACCGCAGGGATCTGATGCACCACGTGCACCGTCTGCATCAGCGGCTGAGCAGATGTGGAGGATGTGACGGGGGCGGCCACAGCGTACGTGACGGGTTTGATTGTCTGCGTTAACGAACGCTGGACCGCGATCAGAACCGGCTGGGTGGTGATGGGAGACGCTGAGAGACAAAACAAGCACACACTTAGTGACATTATGCAAACTAATTGATGCACAGACACCGGTAAGCAGTGCTATTTTAGTATCACAGAGATCCTATTATGATTTTATGATTTTATTAATATTTAGAATAATTTTTTGTTTTTATATTTTCAGTTTCTATTTTAAATTTATGTTTTAGTAATTTTGTTCAATGTTTTTATAATTTTTTTTATGTCTGTACAGTTTTAAATATTTTTTTTCAGTAATGTAGTACATCAAGTTACTACAAAAAATAAGTTTAGTTTTTTTTTTATATATATATATTTTTTTTTTCTCTCAGTTAAATTTTATTTAATTTGAAAAAAAAAAAAAGTTTTTTTTTTTTTTAATTGTTTAATTTACTATAATAACCCTGCCAATAATCAGTAATTGTTTTTGTTAAGGCCCATAACAAAAACACAAATAAATAAATAAATAATCACATTTAATTAAATTTAATAAGTAGTCTACAATTTTTGTGTAAACTAATATATATAGTGTCGCACAGATTCTGACAATACTGATAATCTGTAATTATTTTTATAATAAAAATAAATAAAAACATGAGAAATTATAAAAAAGTTGATTAGTCTAGAATTATATATCTATTATTATCTAAATCAGACCATCATCGATTATATAGATGATAAAAAATAACGATAAAGATCATGAATCTCAACACAACTGAGTGCTTGTTTATTCGTGTTTGAGTACCTGTGGTGTTCTGGGTAAAACGGGCCTCTTGAATCATGGCTAGTTTGGGTTGGACAGGAGCAGGGGGCGGGGCAGAGGCGGGCTCTGGCTCCATGGGAACAGGTGAGCCTTCCCGTGATAGGCTGTCGGGGGTCTGCGCAGCGCTGGAGTGTGCGGAGAGAATGCCCGAGTGATTGGGCGACGCCGGGGCGCTCCTGTTATTACAGACCAACACATCAGGATGCGTTTCACGTACACTACCGGTCAGAAGTTTGAGGTCAGTAAGATTTAGTTTTATTCAGCAAAGATGCATGAAATTGATCAAAAGTGACAGTAAAGACATTTATATTGTCAAAAAGATTTCCATTTTAAATAAATGCTGTTCTTTTGAACTTTCTATTCATCAAACAATCCTGAAAATAAAAAAGTATCACAGTTTCCACAAAACTATTAAAGGGGTCATATGATGCTTTTTTAAAGACTCTCTCTCGCGCGCTCTCTCTCTCTCGCGCTCTCTCTCTCTCTCTCTCTCTCTCTCTCGCGCTCTCTCTCTCCCTCTCTCTCTCTCTCTCTCACGCGCTCTCTCTTTAATATTCCTCTCTCTTTCGCTCTCTCTCGCTCTCTCTCGCTCTCTCTCGTGCTCTCTCTCTCTCTCTCTCTCGCGCACACACACACGATGCGCAAAACTCAGGGGGGCGTGGCAGAGTCTTAACTTTGATAAAGAATATCTCTTTGGTTCTGAGACTAGTCTGTGCAACTTCAGGGATCTTATCTATGCACAATCAGCTTGTAACACTCCAAAGAGAAAGGAAAACTTGAAATCGCATCATATGACCCCTTTAAACAGCGCAACTTTTTTTAGCATTGATAAGAATAATCTACGAGTAAAATTGTATGTTATAAAGGTGACTGTTACGAGCCAGACCTGGACGAGAGGGGTCCCAGCGGGGTCCTGAAGCACGGGACGCCCCGCGGCCGGCGTTTCCTGAATGCCTGCTCCACGAGTTTGCTCTCAGATGACGGGTCTATCCTCCAGAATGAGCCCTTGCCAGGCTCTTCCTGTGAGCGTGGGACTTTGATGAAGTAACGATTCAGCGACAGGTTATGACGAATCGAGTTCTGAAAGAGAGAAATGCATTCATACTGCCAACTGACATCTTCAGCCCTCTGATGCACAGTTCTGACAGACACGATCATCAGTAATTATTTCTGTTATTTTTTAGGGGCCGTTTACACGACAACGTTTTCAGCCAAAAACGTGAAACTTTTTATGCGTTTTGCCTGTTCGTTTACACGACAACAGCATTTTGCGGACTGAAAACACCCCCTACAGGTACTGTTTACTAACATGGTGACAGCGCCAACTACTGGCCTGGCATACGTTACACAGCGTTTTTGGCCGTTTTCACGGATATGTGTAAATGCGAATTGTTTTGAAAACGTTGTCGTGTATACGTGAAACTTTTTAAAAACACAGGGGAAAACACTTTTCCGTTTCTGACTACATCGTTGTCGTGTAAACGTAGCCTTATTGTAAACAAAATTAGGAAATCAACAAAAAAGAATAAATACATAAAATTAAGGAAAATATATAAAATAAATAAAGTATACAATTTTATATTTCCAGAATCTGCAAAATGTTAATTATTTTACCAAAATAAGAGGGGTCATAAAAAATGCATGTTTTTATTTAGTACTGACCTGAATAAGATATTTCACATCAAGTACTAAATAAAAAATAACATGCATTTTGTATAATCCCTCTTATTTTGGTAAAATAATTACCATTTTGCAGATACTACAAAGTGTATGTAAATTTTTGACCACAACTGTACATATATATATATATATAAACATAGTTTTAGTTTATATACTAAAAAGAATAAAGCTACAACAAAAATAATCTGCCTTTTATAAATAAAGACAAAAGTACACAATTAATAAAAATGCTATGTAAATATAAACTTAAAAAAGTAATATTTCAAAATATTAGTAATATTTTAAAATCATTGTGATATTTTCATAAAAAGTAAAGCATGCAGGACATTTTCTTGCATACATACGAAAACTGCATCATTCTGGATAAACTGAGAATCAGAAACTGAGGATTTTTTGGGGGGTTTTTACAAATGTTTTAAAATAGAGATTGCATTTTGCCCACAATTCTGAGGGGAAAAAAAATTAGACAACTAAACTTTACTTAAAAATGCAATAAACTTATCATTCAGATTGATGACTGACTGTAACTCTTTCTGAGTGTCTGCTCAGTTCACACAGCATCGTCTTCAGCTGATCTGACGGTGTGCTACTGACCTGCCAGCCCTTGTCTGCCGTCCTGTAGTACGGGTAGTTCTTGGTGATGTGTGTGTAGATGCCGTTTAGTGTTAGCTGCTTGTCCTGCGCCATCGTGATCGCCTGAACGATCAGCTGAGCGTACGAGTACGGGGGTTTGGAGTCGTCCTAGAGAAACAGAGGATTTCAGCTTTCAGATGAACTCAATCAGACTGGATCAGAACAGACGGACAGTTTTCTCCAGGTGCTGTACACTACCTGTCAAAAATGTTGAATAAGTACGATTCCTGGAGGAAAGAAGCCTCTTCGGCTCACCAAGGCTACATTTATTTAATGAAAAACACAGTAAAAGAAGTAATACTGTGAAATATTCTTACTAATTAAAAGAAAGTTTTTCTATGTGAATATATATTTTAAAATGTAATTTATTCCTGTGATCAAAGCTGAATTTTCAGCATCATTACTCCAGTCTTCAGTGTCACATGATCCTTCAGAAATCATTCTAATATGCTGATTTGCTGCTCAAGAAACATTTCATCAACAGTTGTGCTGCTTCATATTTTTTGTTGAAACTGTGCCACATTTTATTTTTCAGGATTCTTTGATGAATATAAAGTTCAAAAGAACAGCATTAATTTAAAAGAGAAATCTTCTGTAACATTATAAATGTCTTTACTGTCACTTTACGGTCAATTTAACGCATCATTGTTAAATAAAATGTCTTTCTTTCGTTTTTTTTTTCTTTAGTCATACATACTCAAAACATTTGAATGATCACCGTTTCCACAAAAATATTGAAGCATATTAGAATGATTTCTGAAGGATCATGTGACACTGAAGACTGGAGTAATGATGCTGAAAATTCAGCTTTGATCACAGGAATAAATTATATTTTTAAATATTTTCAAACAGAAAACGGCTCTTTTCAACTGCAATAATATTTCACAATTTTCTTGTTTTAACTGTATTTTTGATCCTTGGTGAATTATTCCTAACTTCTGACTGGTATTACAGATCTCTCTGGTCATTACACCTCTGCTAGTGTGAGGTTTATCAGTACAGAGAGCGTTGGTCACCTTTGGACTGTCTCCTTCCGACGCCTCCTTGTCGTTCTCAGACTGAGAGTTATCATTCATGAGCTGCAGGTCAGGCACCATCCTGCCCAGCCTGTAGCCGGACGATCCCGCACCGCGTGGACTGGATGGACACGAGTTAGCAGCGCTGATGGAGAAACCACAGAGACATGCATTACCAAACACTCCAAAACCATCATCTGAGACAGAGCGGTGGAAACAGATGGACCGCAGGGAAGGAGGAAGCTTAATTCTCTATGCAGAACAGGAAACTGCCTCATTTGTGTAACTCAATTAAATCAATCAAATCAAAAGTGGCCCATAAAGGACACAGCTGCAGCCGCAATTCAAACGCAAACTCAACAAGAACATCACCGTTTCTGTTCCAAATGCTCTTGAAATGTTTTCAAATATATGATTTATATCTTATCTTTCAACCAGTGTTGTTTCATTAACTAAAACTTTTTTAAAATTTATAAATAAATATATAGATTGAATATAAATATATTTATAATTATATTTCATCATTTCATTTATATGCAACAATATAGCGCTAAACATCAATTATCTATATTTTAATTAAAGCAAAGAGACTTTCATGAGCATTGTTGATGCAAATTAATAGTTTAATAATTTTTTTTAAATCAGTTCACTGAATCTGACAAGTTTAATCAATCCACTGAAATTGCTTTTATATTTTTAATAAACTTTATTAAATTTTTTCACATGCACTTTTGGACAATTACTAGTTTTGTTTAGTTTTTCTGTATTAATTGTAGCTGTTTTGTACTCGTTTATTGACGAGTCGGCTGCGGTGCGGCCAACTGAATGTGCTTCTCTGCCGCTCAAACAGTGTCGCCTTCCGAATGTTGTTTAAGCGTTGTATTGCGGTATGAACCGGTATACCGCCCAGCACTAGTTTTCAGTCCTTACAAGGCAACACTACTTCTGTTCTGCCAATGGCAACAAACCAACCATCTGCATGTCAATTAAACAGATGCTTCTTACCTAATTGGGAGATTGTTTTATTTAGTCTTTGTTCCAATGCAAACTCCCACTCTTAATTGTTAGTTGATTCAAATAGTGGTAATTTTTGTTTGCATGTGCAAGAAACTTGGCCAAATAAAATGCACATTAAAAGTTTAATCTTGCAATCTTCTAAGGTTCCTATCACCAACAAAATAAGAAGAAAAATATTGTAAATTGTTCACAAATTGCTTGGTCCATTAACCTGATGGTGTGTGTTGATAATGCTGTGTGTGTACCTGATGGTGCCAGTGGGCGAGGGCAGGGGGCTCATGAGGTGAGCGATGTTATCGGGGATGTTAATGGTTAAAGGGGAGATCTGTGGCTGAACCGCTTTCACCGGAGGCTCCGGCTCCTGCTTCTCACGCTTGACGCTCACCAGCGCAGTGAATGTGATCTTGATGTTCGTACTGGGGAACCGAAACGTGCACCTGAGAAAGAGAAGAGAATGCGATTATGCAACTTAAGAGACATAATCTTTATAGATCGAACAAGCATCAACATGAACCTAACGATGAGATCTGCGGCCAAAACAAAGCTTCACGCTTCCAAAACACATGGGTGGAACGTTTAAGGCAGAGAAGAGGGCATTTAAAGAGTCTGAAGTCATAATATGAATTTATGCGACAATGTTTTTTACGAACAATTAACACAGAAATACATTTATAAATGAGTCCTAGTGAACAAGCACATTAAAGGCAGAGAAACAGAGAAACTCACAGTTCGGGATGTTTATATGTGCAGAAGTGTAATCGGTTTATTAAATGCATGTAAACACTCTCAACGTGCCTCAAACAGAAGTTTCCTTTGGCTGAGACGACTGTGGTAATAAAGCTCAGGAGTATAAGCAGATCTCCAAGCGATGCTAAAATTAACCGCCCCTTGACAAACTAATATTCAGTGTTAACAGTACCAGCCCTTAGGAGTAAACAAGTCACTTCACCCACCAAAACATGACCAAACACGGCTAACACAGAAACCAGTTATTTTAGCACTGCTAATCGTACAGCATTACAAGACACAATGTTCAATAAATAATAATAAAATGCATTAATAAATCACAATTCTTCCAAAATGAAATGCCATTGTGCTTTTGTAAAATAAAGAAAACAAATAGGATGTTGCTTTCTGCAATTTGAGTTTCCTTTCTGTGAACAAATTAAGTTCACAAAAATGAACTGAAACTCAGCGTATATAGGCTATGTTACGTGTCGCACTGTTTTTTTTTCTTGTTTAACTAAACTAAATCAAATATATTCCACCCCTAATATATATATATATATATATAAATATTAATATATTACTAAATTAATATGAATATTATATCTTATATTTTAGCTTTTTGATATATATGATTCAATTTTCACTATATCTCTTACAATATTAACTATATTTAACTTATATGCAACAATATAGCAATAAACAGCAACATTTACATACATTTTAATAAATCAATTTAAGAAACTGAGATTTACATGAGCATTTTTGATGCAAACTAATTGTTGAATCAATTGTGTATGATACAAAAATGTATTAATTTCAGTTTAAGTTTTCTTTTCTTACAACACATCACCCACAATACTTCCATTCTGCCAGTGATGACAACCCACAACATTTTATTGGAAAAAGCAACAAAACAACCAACAAACAGTTTGCATGTTAATTAAACAGATGCTTCTCATTTAATTAGGAGTTTTTTTTTTATTATGTAGCTATTTAGTTTTCATTCCATCGCAAACTAAACAATAAATAAATACAAATAAATAATAATTAAATGCCTGAATAAAATCACAAATAATTCTTCCAAAATGATTATGAATAATGATATAAATATTAAAATAAAATGAAAAGTGCATGCACTCTTCCAGTCTTTCTCAATTAAGTAAACATTGCTACAAGTTTTTCCAAGTTATGAATCATTGGCACTGCTGTAGAAAGACTTACAACAATGAAAACATATCCAAACTGGTACATTTCTTGAAGAACACATTTCTTGAAGGAGTTCAGGAACGGTGGACGAGGGCCAGTCTCTCCATCCATACGGTTGGCACTGGGAGAGCTGTTTCTGTGCCAAACCTTGTACTAAACTTTGCGCCAGCCAGGCCCCTGCAGACCTGGCACACATGCACACCAATCACACCCAGCGTCTTCAATTATCCCCAAATCCTGCTTATTCACTAACAAATGAAAGGAGGATTTCATTCTGCCTTCGTTCAGGAACAGAGTAGACATTCATACGTGTCGGGAATAAACACCGTCCCGAGGCAAGTTACGGCCAACATCTGGACTCAACTTTAAGAAACGAAATGCGTGAGAAGAAAACCGTGCTGATCTCAAATCAGTTTTAACTTTTACATTACAGACAAACTCATCAGTCTACAAAAAGTGATCTGATGCTTGTGCGATACTTTATTTTCAATTCATTTTGATTGTCAATTTTAGTTTAGATAATATCAACTGTTCATAAATGTATTTTATGTATATTTGGACAATGAATAGTTTTTATGCATTACAGTACTTCCATTCTGCCAAAAACAAGTTTATTGAAAAGCAAGCAACATTTTGCATCTCAATTAAATAGATCCTAATTGTTTTTGTTGTTGACTAAATTTAGTTTTTGTTCCTTTGCAAACTCCTGTTTTTACTCTTCAGTTAACAACAATCGTTTTTGTTTTCATTAAACTCATTTCCAAATTAAGCGAATGTAACTTTATTAAATCTGTGTTTTTCCAACCAAAACCACATTAGTATTAGCACTAGTTAATGCATTAACTAACATGACCGAGCAATGAGCACAAATTCGTAAAGCATTTATTAATCTCGGCTAATGTTGTCTGTTTAGTGCAAATTTAGTATCATTGAGATACTATTATAGTTTGTATTAATTAGTTTGAACCATTTTTAGTTTAATATTTTCCATTTTCATTTTAAATTTTAGTAATTTTGTTGCGTGTGATCGTCATAGTGTTTTTTTGTTTATATATTTTTTATAAATTTTTATTTCAGTTTCGGTTTTAGTTATTTTGCTACATCACACTAAACTAAAATAAAAAAAGCGAAATGTAGTTGAATTTTTATTTTTTTATATTTTATTTTATTTTAGTTAAAATGTTTTTTTTATTTCAAGTAACTTTTTTAACTAATGTTAACAGATACAGCTTTTGATTTTAAAATGAACTCCCATTTTTAATTTTTTCACTATACTGTAAATCCATGTCACTAGGGCTGGGCGATGCAGCTAAAAACATCTGTTTTTTAGATGTTTGATGATGTGTTGTTATATATTTGAGTGTTGGAAAGAGTGTGTTACTTCTAATGCTTCTGTAGAAATATTGCTCATTGCTAGCTTATGTCAACTAACGTTAACAACTGAAACCTTGTGGTAAACTGCAATCTCCATAGTGGGCAAATCTGCTCTTGATTAGAGCCTGAAGTGAAATGTGCCACACAAACTACAATAAACAATTCACATGCAACAAGACACACGATGTGACCCACGAAAAATTCGCTATTTGTCGTGTATGTTTTGCATGATGGAAAATGACATCGAAAATTTTCTATAGCTAGTCTTCCTTCAGAAATCAGTGCTATAAAAGACACCCGCGCCTCGTTTTGATTTTTAAACGTGCAGTTACGTGCTCATGTTTATTCAACGAAGCCTTTTGGAAAATCGGTCAGTTTTGATATTGTGGCGAGTGACACAAATAAATAAATGTATGGGAAGCACATCCCACAGCACAACCACCTAAGCCCAACTTCAGTCTACTCATCACTTTAACTTTAACTGCGTTTGAAGCCAGTGCCATAGCCAGACTGATAAACAAACACAGACCGGAAGTTAACTTTGGGCCAGGCGCGTCTAGTACTCAGTATCGGCTGCAAAAATCCTGATCGGAGCATCCCTAATTAATACTTTTTAAGACCTTTTTCAGATCTACAGAAACCCTGTTTTTGGATCTTCTAGGTTTTGGTCGCCTGGAATTTCAATAAAGTGACAAAGGTTTTTGTAAAAATACTTTGCATTTCAAAGATAAAAATTTGAAAAACTTTGCTTTATCGTATCTCTTTGACCATTAATATTTCCATAAACACTCAGTATTCAGCAGTGATACTTAGCAGTTACTTAATTATAACACAACTCATTTACAAACTGAGTGACTTAGAGACACAATAGAAAAAACAAATCAAATGTTTAAGAAATGCTTAAGTACTAGTTTTTAACAAATGCATTTCAGAGAAGAAAATAACAATCATTCTCACATAAAATGTTGAAACTCTTTTAGTAAACATTCATTAAACTTTGCCAGCTGTCTTTGTCAGATATCCAACAATCGTTCTGTTCATGCAAATTGTAATTAGATTATTCAAGATTGAATGTTAAATGTGTTTCTGCTCCAGGCAGCCATTCCGAGCACAATCCCGGCATGGCAACTACGAGGAACTCTTTAAAACAGGAATGCTGGGATCTCAAGCCCTCACATTCCTCCCTGTGGGGTGTGTGTGTGTGTGTAACCCGAACAGACTTGTTCCTGCATATCTCCTTGCATCTCTCAACCACAAAACACCAGAACACAGTTTCTACAAAAAGATCTCGCACAGGAAGCCTGGTTTAACCAAACACCGAAAAACTTTGCTTTGTTTTTTTTGTGTTAATTTTCTAAAAAATAATGGCTGAAAAGTAAAAGTGAAAAGATTTAAGCACTCAAGTTTTGGCAAAACCTTTTTTTTTCCCCCATTAGATTTTAGCACCAAAGTGGTTGAGTGACACGCTACAGCTTTTACCGTGGCCTTAACTAACGACACTGAAGGTATTTGACTATTGAGGGAGTGTTGAGACTCCCATCAGTCTGCACCGCTCAAAGCCCAGGAATCGTGCCAAGCCTTACACTCTTTACAAACTGAGTTTAGCAAAAATAAGACACAGCGAGAATTTAGACAAAATTCAGTTCTTAAGATGTTGCAAAAGTCATTTAATCTATCCTGCCTGGCTATTTCCCACTGACTGGATCATTTTCAATTCAATTCAATTAATTTCAAAGCGGATTTAAAGAAAATGCTACCCCCAAAAATAAAAAATAAAATAAAATTAATGGATCATTTTTAATTCCATTTTTTCTAAGCAACTTTACAGAAAATGCATGTTTACCCCCCAAAATAATAAACTTATTAGATCACTTTTAAATGAATTCAATTTGTTTCAAATCAGGTTTACAGAAAATGCATGTTTACCCCAAAAAATAAAAAAATACAAATAAAATAACTGGATCATTTTTAATTCCATTTTTTCAAAGCAACTTTACAGAAAACGCATGTTTACCCTCCAAAATCATAAACTTATTAGATCATTTTTAAATGAATTCAATTTGTTTCAAATCAGGTTTACAGAAAATGCATGTTTACCACCCCAAAAAAATAAAATAAAAATAAAATAAAATTACTGGATCATTTTCAATTCCATTTTTTCAAAGCAACTTTACAGAAAATGCATGTTTACCCTCCAAAATCATAAACTTATTAGATAATTTTTAAATGAATTCAATTTGTTTCAAATCAGGTTTACAGAAAATGCATGTTTACCACCCCAAAAAAATAAAATAAAAATAAAATAAAATTACTGGATCATTTTCAATTCCATTTTTTCAAAGCAACTTTACAGAAAATGCATGTTTACCCTCCAAAATCATAAACTTATTAGATCATTTTTAAATGAATTCAATTTGTTTCAAATCAGGTTTACAGAAAATGCATGTTTACCTCCAAACAATAAAAAAATAAAAAGTAAATAAAATTACTGGATCATTTTCAATTCCATTTTTTCAAAGCAACTTTACAGAAAATGCATGTTTACCCTCCAAAATCATAAACTTATTAGATAATTTTTAAATGAATTCAATTTGTTTCAAATCAGGTTTACAGAAAATGCATGTTTACCCCAAAAAATAAAAAAATACAAATAAAATAACTGGATCATTTTTAATTCCATTTTTTCAAAGCAACTTTACAGAAAACGCATGTTTACCCCCCAAAATAATAAACTTATTAGATCATTTTTAAATGAATTCAATTTGTTTCAAATCAGGTTTACAGAAAATGCATGTTTACCACCCCAAAAAAATAAAATAAAAATACAAATAAAATTACTGGATCATTTTCAATTCCATTTTTTCAAAGCAACTTTACAGAAAATGCATGTTTACCCTCCAAAATCATAAACTTATTAGATAATTTTTAAATGAATTCAATTTGTTTCAAATCAGGTTTACAGAAAATGCATGTTTACCTCCAAACAATAAAAAAATAAAAAGTAAATAAAATTACTGGATCATTTTCAATTCCATTTAATCAAAGCAACTTTACAGAAAACGCATGTTTACCCCCCAAAATAATAAACTTATTAGATCATTTTTAAATGAATTCAATTTGTTTCAAATCAGGTTTACAGAAAATGCATGTTTACCACCCCAAAAAAATAAAATAAAAATACAAATAAAATTACTGGATCATTTTCAATTCCATTTTTTCAAAGCAACTTTACAGAAAATGCATGTTTACCCTCCAAAATCATAAACTTATTAGATAATTTTTAAATGAATTCAATTTGTTTCAAATCAGGTTTACAGAAAATGCATGTTTACCTCCAAACAATAAAAAAATAAAAAGTAAATAAAATTACTGGATCATTTTCAATTCCATTTTTTCAAAGCAACTTTACAGAAAATGCATGTTTACCCTCCAAAATCATAAACTTATTAGATAATTTTTAAATGAATTCAATTTGTTTCAAATCAGGTTTACAGAAAATGCATGTTTACCCCAAAAAATAAAAAAATACAAATAAAATAACTGGATCATTTTTAATTCCATTTTTTCAAAGCAACTTTACAGAAAACGCATGTTTACCCCCCAAAATAATAAACTTATTAGATCATTTTTAAATGAATTCAATTTGTTTCAAATCAGGTTTACAGAAAATGCATGTTTACCACCCCAAAAAAATAAAATAAAAATACAAATAAAATTACTGGATCATTCTTAATTCCATTTTTTCAAAGCAACTTTACAGAAAATGCATGTTTACCCTCCAAAATCATAAACTTATTAGATAATTTTTAAATGAATTCAATTTGTTTCAAATCAGGTTTACAGAAAATGCATGTTTACCTCCAAACAATAAAAAAATAAAAAGTAAATAAAATTACTGGATCATTTTCAATTCCATTTAATCAAAGCAACTTTACAGAAAACGCATGTTTACCCCCCAAAATAATAAACTTATTAGATCATTTTTAAATGAATTAAATTTGTTTCAAATCAGGTTTACAGAAAATGCATGTTTACCCCAAAAAATAAATAAATAAAATAAAATTACTGGATCATTTTCAATTCCATTTTTTCAAAGCAACTTTACAGAAAATGCATGTTTACCCTCCAAAATCATAAACTTATTAGATAATTTTTAAATGAATTCAATTTGTTTCAAATCAGGTTTACAGAAAATGCATGTTTACCCCAAAAAATAAATAAATAAAATAAAATTACTGGATCATTTTCAATTCCATTTTTTCAAAGCAACTCCACAGAAAATGCATGTTTACCCCCCAAAATAATTAACTTATTAGATCATTTTTAAATGAACTCAAAATGATTCAAAGCAACTAATTTTCTAGTTTTTCACAGTAAAGCTGCTTTGACACAATCTGCATTGTATAAAGCACTATATAAAAATAAAATTACTGGATCATTTTCAATTCCATTTAATCAAAGCAACTTTACAGAAAACGCATGTTTACCCCCCAAAATAATAAACTTATTAGATCATTTTTAAATGAATTAAATTTGTTTCAAATCAGGTTTACAGAAAATGCATGTTTACCCCAAAAAATAAATAAATAAAATAAAATTGCTGGATCATTTTCAATTCCATTTTTTCAAAGCAACTTCACAGAAAATGCATGTTTACCCCCCAAAATAATTAACTTATTAGATCATTTTTAAATGAATTCAAAATGATTCAAAGCAACTAATTTTCTAGTTTTTCACAGTAAAGCTGCTTTGACACAATCTGCATTGTATAAAGCACTATATAAATAAAGGCGACAGAAAACACATGTTGCAATGTTACAACATTAAACAAATAAAATGCAACTGCAACATGACACATTGTTTAAGTGCATCTGACATTAGTCAGTCAAATCACAGACATACAAAGTCTACTAATGAAGAGATCAATGACTGTTGACTGTTTTACCACCAGACGCTTGGCTTTCTCTTATTGTCGTCGTCACTTCAGAAGTGCATGTGGCGTGACGTTCACATTAAGCAATGGAAATGAAAATAAGGAGCACTCAGGATCTCACGGTTTTGTTTATGTCTGGAGAGAAGGCTTAGTTTATGAAGTGGCAAGGAAAAACAGCTACATTGTTCATCTACCATAAGGACAACAATAAATATATTTCAATTAAATAACAGAAGATATGAAATATGTTCGGCATGTAAACACTTAAAAAAAAAAAAAAAGCTACAGGAGAGGAGGAGAACTGATTTGACTCTAAAACTCGATTACGTCATCAGCAGGGATGTATGTGCTCAAAGACGGACCAAAGCACCAAACCCTAACACCTTCCAGACAGAAACAACCCCATTCCCAGTGACTCACTGCCTTACAACAGGAAAAAAGTCACTACGCTGTTTAATAGCAGATATTAAAACCTGACTCACTCCTCCAGCGGTCTAGTCTTGTCTACAGCAGACTCAGAGGAAATGACCAGGACTACAAACACTACGAAGGCATATTTGAAGTATAAAATGATGAATAAATAAATAAAAGTATTTTATACTTTTATAAATAAAAGTCATTAGCAAATAATTTGGCATTTTTAAATATAATAAAATACAATTATATAGGTGTGTGTGTGTATGAAGATAAATATTGCTGTTTATTGTTATATTGCTGCACATAAATGAATATGTTCTGCTGTTAATATAATGATAAACAATGTGGAAAAAACTTTACATGTCAAATTTCAAATTAGGGCTGCACGATAAATCGCATGCAATATTTAATTTTTGCTTTGTTGTGTCCAGTGTACTAGACAGACTTTAGCTGTTGCGGCGCAACCCTTTGAAATTTGTGTCAGCACGTCATAAATAGAACCTGGCAGCAGTTTTCTGTCGGGGATTTGTTGCACCGCGCCGCTCACGTCCGTAGACATGGTGTAACATTGGTTTTGCTTTGTTTCACAGAACTAATCGTTGCCTGGGTTGCGTACGTATATGTGGGGCGGAGCTATCAAAATAGGGGCAAGACCCTTTTGGGGTAGGGGCGTGTTTGTTTTGGTGATTTCAAATATCAACACTGGCTACCAGAAATCGCTTACTCTGCCTTTAAAGTGGGAACTAAACGTCTTTCCCAACTTGAGAACTGAATTTGTGCCAATATCACGAATCATAACTATATCAGCATCACTTGGCCCTTGAGTGTAGTTTGGGCTCCTCCTCAATGCATCCTATAAATGTTGTCGTATGTCTTGCACACATCCTGTTTTTCTTCATTAGTAACATGCAATTATATAGGAGGTGTTGAATTTTATTTTAAGCGCCTTGCTTTCTTTCTTATCATGTCAACAGGTTAAGTAAAAATATGAATTTGCAATATAGCACATAAATTTTGCAAAATTCTCCTCTTTATAGTTATTGTTTTTCTAGCTGATTGGTTATTCTGAGGTAAATGATTGTTATGTGGCATTATTTACAAGCTTTACACGTTTTCCGCAGTTTGAAACACTGAATGAGCCATTACATGAGAAATTTCAGTAAGTTGTACTGTATATTATAAAATCCCTTTTGATGTCCATTCATGATTGTTTCGTACTATAGTAGTAAAGAGAAAGAAATGATGGGTTCACGTGCCGCTTGAACTGAGGTGAATCGCTCATGCATTTAATTAAAGACCGCCAAAACGGTATTTATTGTTCGAATTTCGTTAAGAATTTGGCAGAATTTTTAAGCTGATACTTTGTTTATTAAAAGGTAACAGAGCGCAAACTTATTGTAATTATTGGACGGCAAGTGTGCTACAAATAATATGAAGCTCACGCATTAACAGAACAACGCTTCTAAGACTAAAGATCTTGATAAGAAGTAGGGCTGCACGATAAATCGCATGCGATATTTAACGCGCATCTTATCAGTAAAGCCGGTTCTGTAATCAGCGGTAAATCTCCATCACCTGCGGGCTTTCACATTGAGCAGCATTAACTACACAGAGCCGTTGTTCACTGACGAGCTGCGCAAAAAATCGCGCGAATATGAACGTGGTTTTGCGCAGCTCGTCAGATTACAGAACCGGCTTTCTGATAAGATGCGCGTTAAATATCGCATGCGATTTATCGTGCAGCCCTAATAAGAAGCCATCAGTATCGATTATAAACGATTGCAAAACAAGCAGGAAAAAAGGCATTACATGCACATTTTTTAATCATAACATGTACATTTACATAGTCGCCAGAGTCGCCTCAGCAAAAATATCACTCGCAAATTAATATTTTTAGTTGCTAATGCGACTGTTTTAGGTGTAGTCTAGAGCTCTGAATTACATGGTGAATGGCCTGAAATGTCAAAAGAACTCTATAAAATGAGGATGCTTTTAACATTTCTCCATGTTTGAATCTGCTACACAGATTTTCCCTAACAAGGAGGACAAAAAACACTGGAAAAACTCCATGGTTTCTGTTGTTTCCTCGTCATGACATCTGTGGAAACGTCAGCAGCTCTTTGTGCTGACAGAGAGCCAATCGGAGCGAAACTCTCCACTAATTAAATGCTCTTTTGCTTCTTGATCAATATTGAAAGTCAAAGCGTCTCTACCTCCAACATGTTGTCCATTATAGTCCATACAAACCATCTGGACATCCTGCAAGTATCAGCGCGTACGGCAGATTGATTTCTTGCTAATTACAGTATGTGGACACGGCTCTTTTCTAATCTTCAGAGAAATGGCAGTCTAAATAGCATAACATTTATAAACAAACTCATGTTGTAAGGCATTTTAATGCAGTCACCTATAAGTAAGCCATTATAAGTCAAGCAATACTTAGGTCATGGGTTCGATTCCCAGAGAATATACCTTGAATATATACCAAACGTATACCTTGAATGAAATTTAAAAAGGTAGTTCACCTAAAAATTATAATTTTGTCATCATTTACTGACCCTCAAGTTGTTCCGAATCTGTATGAGTTTATCTCTTGAATGTGCTGGTAGCCAAACAGTTTATGGTAGTCACTGACTTATTGTCAATGGCTACTGTTAACTTTTTGGTTACCAACATATTTTTTGTGTTCTATAGCTGAAATAAATTCATACAGATTTGGAACAACTTGAGGGTGAATAGATGACATTTTTCATTTTTGGGTGTCACTTTGGATAAAAGCATAGTGCAAATGCATAAATGCAGAATATACTGTATAACACGGAATGTCATGGAATTCTACAAAATATTGGATAAATGAATCAAAACTTGGTACACTTAGGCCTAATCAAAATAAACTAGTAATATGGACTAGTGTCTGTGAATGTAAAACCGCAAATGACTTCTATTGAAAAGAAAAAAGAAAAACTGTACGTAAATTTGTATTAAATAGTAAAACAGAACCTGGAACAATTTCAACAGACAACACAGACTTTCCAAAAAATTATACATAATTTTATATATAAATTTTAGGGCACTATTATTGTTAACATTTTAATTATGTAATTATTCTTCTAAAGTTTCATGAATATAAAGGGATAGTTTATTTACTCACTCTCATGTTGATCCAAAGAAGAATGTGGGTAGAAGAAGGAAGAAGAAGAATGTGGGTAACCAAACAGTTGATGGTAGCCAATGACTTCCATAGAATAGAAAAAACTACTATGGAAGTCAATGGCTAACGTCAACTGTTTGGTTACCCACATTCTTCAGAATCTCTTCTTTTGTGTTCAACAGAAGAAAGAAACACAGGTTTGGAACAACTTGAGGGTGAGAAAATGATGACATAACTTTCAATTTTGGGTGAACTATCGCTTTAATGGATTCAACATCCTTTTTGATTAATACTATTTAATTAAACCATTAAAACTAAAATGGAAAATACAAAATTTGGGGAAAAAATTATATCGAATTTGGGTTCAAATTAAACAGATTTCATAGAACCCTAGCTTTTAAAACAGATGTTGGCTATAAAAAAGCCTTATTCATGTCTGTCAGCACAAAGACATCAAAGAATCTCTCTGCAACTCCATAGGATTCCATATTTAGAAAGCGCTAATCAGCCAAACTATTATGGGCTCACTTCACTCTTAATGTGACACCGCATATCAAGATGAACATGAATCTAGATGTGATATGTCTTTTTAAATCTGTGCAGAATTCCACAGAAAGATTTGCAGAGCTGAAAATAGCTGTGCACAAAATTGCTTTTAAGGCTGGCACTGTAGGGTGCAACAGATTTGTTGTTATATTGAGATATGTGGGTCATGTGTTTAAAAAAGCTAAGGGATAAGTGTGCACTACAGTCGTGCTCGACGCTGTGATTTGATGACATGCATAAAAAAAAGATACCCGAGAGATACAAATCTACACATATGCCGTGGGTGAGACTTAACACAAATCAGACATTCAAAACAGATAATGCACCATCCAAAGGTCGGCTTCAGGATAATGTCAACACGCCCAGATGTCCAACATCTTCTCAAAACAAACAAATAAAGAAAATGGAAACAGCTGACAGCAAACCTAACTGACAGGCTGTGCTTTTCTGAGATGCACCAAAAAAAAGCTACATAAGCACTTAAGAAACAAAGAGCATACGATGCATAGAGTCAGGATATAAGCCCCAAACCCCTAGTTAACACAAATCTCACCATCTCAGTGATTTTACACTCCAACTGAGACAAAACAACACGCATTATTTCATGATAAAACACACCTTTTCTCTTTCACGCACATTTCTGACAATTATTACAGGTGATATTTGCATGCATATGTCTGAATATGCATGTAAATGTGAAACTGTGTTTGAAAACGTAGTGAACTGCCTACCTAGACAGCATCTTTAGGGCATTGCTTAAGTCATGATGCCTAAAACTGCTGCATTTGTCTATGATGCTTAAAAATGGTGCTGTGTGCACCTATATTACAATGCTGCATATGCATACGATGCCCAAAACTGTTGCATGCACCTCTTATCCCCCAAAATACTGCACATACCCATGATGCACCTCAAAATGCTGCTGTATTTGCCTATGATGCCCAAAACTGCTGCATGCACCCTTTATACCCCAAAATGCTGCACATACCCATGATGCACCCCAAATTCTGCTGAACATGCCTATGATTGGCCAAACTGCTGCAGCATGTGCCTGACTCCCAAAATGCTGCATGCACCTATTGTTCCCCAGAAATGCTGCTACACTTTCCTATGATGCAAAAACATGCATCTATGATGATGTCCAAAAATATTGCATGCACCTATAACACCCCAAACTGCTACGAACACCTATACTAGCCCAATAAATCTGCATGTCCATGATGCCCCCAAAAATGTTGCTGCACGTGCATGTGATGCTCTAATTTTCTGCAGCATGCACCTATGATGACCCAAAACTATTGCATGCACCAATGATGCCCAAAAATGCTGCTACAAATGCATATGATGCCCAAAAATGCTGCTACACATGCATATGATGCCCAAAATATTGCATGCAACTATAACACCCCAAACTGCTGCAAGAATCTTTGATGCACCCCAAAATGCAGCAGCATGTGCCTATGACTCCCAAAATGCTGATTGCGCCTGTTGTTGCTCAAAAACACTGCTACACCCGCCAATGCGCCTCAAAATTGCTGCAGCACGTGCCTATGACTCCCGAAATGCTGCATGCACCTATTGTTGCTGAAAAATGCTGGTACACAAGCCTAAAAATGTTGCACGTATCTATAACACCCCAAACTGTTGAAAGCAATGCCCTGAAAAATATCTGCATACCAATGATGGCCCCAAAATATCGCTACACGCGCATGTAATGGTCTAATCTGCTGCAGCACGCCCCTATGACACCCCCAAAATATTGCATGCACGTAAGGCGTCCAAAAATGCTGCACTCGCCCCCTGTGGCTCAAAAATGCTTCACACGTCTGTCACGCTCCATGCACTTACGATAAGTAGAAATGTTACGTGCATCGTATAAATACGATGCTGTACACAATAACCGAAACTCTGCGTAAACATGACGCTCGTGAATGCGGTCTACTTAGGCAGCTCGCTAGGGTTTGAGGCACAGCCCAGAGGCTCTGAAAGCGAAACGAAAAAAAAAAGTGCTACATAAGGACACTAGCACGTGCTCCCGGTGTTGCATCACAACAACAATAACAGCGAAGACGATGATGATGACCACGAAGAAGATGAAGGTTATAATCACTCACACTCTCGGCAGCTGCAGGGGTGGCGCCCCGCGCCGCAGAAACACCCCGTCCACGAACACCCCGTTTTTCCCCAGACAGCGCAGATAAAACTCTCCTCCGCCCGGTCGCGAGCCCGTGTCCTCCGCGGCGGCGGTGAAGATCTCCAGGTGCCGGCGAGAGATGAAGCTCGAGTGGCCCATGCTCACGTCCACCGAGCCCTGCGACGAGTTCCGACCCACCGTCACCGAGCGCTTCTTCATCACATACTCAAACTCACGGCCCTCCAGACGGGCCACCGCTGCCATTTTTAACTTTCCGCACACGGAACGGGGCACGATAAATATGAATGGTAAATATGAAGGGGGGTGAAACGTTAAACGTGCCCGACCGGAGACACCACCATCAGCGGCGGCGACTCGACCCACCGCCGCGATTCAGCACGGAGAGAAAGGAAAGGGGCATTAGCCAATCAGGGCGCGCTGGTGGAGGGGGCGCTGTGATTGACAGGTAAGACAACCAATCAGAGACGCGTTAAGGAATGCGGTAATTCAATCGCAGCCAATGAAATGAGGAATATGGATGACTTGGCGGATTGAAGGTCGGTTGCGCTGCGCCTCAACACGCATGTATGTGGAGAGTTGTTAACCCTGGACTGGAGATTCGTCATGAATGGACTTAAAATGGTTTTATAATATAATATAATATAATAATTAATTATCGAATAAAAACAATACAGTGAATATAGAATAAAAGTATGATTTAATACAATACTAAAGTATTTTTTAAAATAAAAATAATAAAATAAAAACCGTTTAGAATCTTGTAATATAGAATGTTTATTTTTTATAATGGTTATTTTTATTCATATTTTCTTAATGCGTATTAATGGCTTTGGGAATATTGCAAGTGCCTTTAAATTAAATGCAATTAATGTCATACTATGTTTAAAATGTTGCTAAAATGGAAAT
>NW_015655987.1:136456-137365 GCF_001515625.1 Sinocyclocheilus rhinocerous | reverse complement strand
AAATATATATATTATATATATATATATATATATATATAATATTAATTATATATTCTAATATATAAATATAAATTATATATTCTAATAGTTCACTTTTATAACCATTTTTATCATCTATTTTTATAATAACGCATCATAATTTATCTTTCGAAACTAGAAAATGTATCTCTGGGTGAAATAACGCCTGATGATATTGCTGTACGTTTGAATATTGAGTAGCCCTAGAGCAGATCCCGTGTAAACCCACTCCGCGTTTTACGCCTCTCCGCGTCTGCAGTCGCCGATTCCCCCATAATCCAATGCGGTAATTCAATCGCAGCCAATGAAATGAGGAATATGGATGACTTGGCGGATTGAAGGTCGGTTGCGCTGCGCCTCAACACGCATGTATGTGGAGAGTTGTTAACCCTGGACTGGAGATTCGTCATGAATGGACTTAAAATGGTTTTATAATATAATATAATATAATAATTAATTATCGAATAAAAACAATACAGTGAATATAGAATAAAAGTATGATTTAATACAATACTAAAGTATTTTTTAAAATAAAAATAATAAAATAAAAACCGTTTAGAATCTTGTAATATAGAATGTTTATTTTTTATAATGGTTATTTTTATTCATATTTTCTTAATGCGTATTAATGGCTTTGGGAATATTGCAAGTGCCTTTAAATTAAATGCAATTAATGTCATACTATGTTTAAAATGTTGCTAAAATGGAAATCGTCATTCATAAAACGGTTTTAACTCATCGTCCATTTTATATTTTATTTATTTTATTTTATTTAGTCATTTAGCAGACGCTTTTATCCAAAGCGACTTACAAATGAGGACAATAAAAGCAGTCAAAACTAACAAAAGAGCAACAATATATAAGTGCAAATGACAAGTCTCGGTTAGCCTA
>NW_015655987.1:132770-136283 GCF_001515625.1 Sinocyclocheilus rhinocerous | reverse complement strand
TATAACCATGTAGTCTACCATGGTGATGGCACTATAGAAGACCCATGCTTTTGGATATGCAATTAATTTCCTTCTTAGACCCGATACACTACTATACCAGCATATACCACAGTATTAGTTAGTTAGTTGTAATTTATTGTCCAGCCTTGAATGAAAATTTATCTTTGGCCTCGCTAGACACACAACGAAAATACACAAGATCCACATTCATTTATACCCGTATCTATTAGGATTTTAAATAGTACGTTATTAACTGTGATGGTATTTTGAGTTGCTTTCGCTCTCGCTCTTATGTTGTTGTTATTATTGTGTGTGGTTGTTCTGGGGCCCGTTCTTCGTACGTCGCTTATTACATCCGAGATTAAATGTCACATCCAAGATGAGATCATCTCGCTAATCAGGATCTGGCTAATTCGGTTCTTCGAACGCACATGTTGTTGATGATTAGTATGGCTGGATTGAGTTATCTGAGATAATTGCGCATTCATGGGTTGGTTTAAAAGGGGCTATGAATCGATGGATGCAACGTCTGTAGTTGACGGTACATTTTTGTTTAAATTGATAGTTTAGTTGTCCTATAAACTTAAATTGGTCATGTTCTTGTTACGCAGCTAGTTAATGAAATCCAAGTAAAAAAATGCAGACCCTGTTGTATTTTCTTGTAATTTATTAAAAGAAGGTACACCGCCATCTTGTGCCGACTAAACTGACTTGAACGCACCTGACGTCGTAATTACGACTTGTCAACTCGTAAGTACGACCGTCCCCAGGAGGACTTGAACGCAGCATATGTATCGATACTCGAAACCGCGATCAGCAAGGCAGCGATTGGCTGGCGGCAAGACAGCGACATAATGACATCATATAATTAAAAAGACACCTGACGAAAAACTTGACAAATTTCTGGACTTCTGGAAACAGGAAGTTTCCAGACTGGAACAGACTTCTGGACTGAAACAGCCAAGCGAACAAAACTACATAAATGTTATAATAGATAAATGAAATGTGCACTGTTTTTATTTTATTTTAATTTTTTTTTTTACATGATTCTCAATTATTTATATTCACGATTTCTAATATTTGTACAGGCTTTACATTTTTATTTCAGTGTAATTAGCAATTAATTCAATTTTATATTTGAACAGATTTGTTACGTGACAGCATTAATTAAAGTTTTTTTTAAAGGTCAAGATCATGTTATCTGCATCTCCTGGGTCAAGAAGATCATGTTATCTGCATCTCCTGCGCTCCATCAAGCCACTCCCATAATAACTGTCACCACTCAAATGAATGCACGACTCTACATTATCATGTGTGTAAGACTCGAATACAATTATGAAGTAATCATTTTATGACAAATAAATATTTCAGTGAGTAAAACTGACTGTCTATAGTATTAAAGACTAAACAACATGATTATATTATCTTTAAATTAATTTTTTAATTATTATTATTTTCAATTATTGTCCCTGGATCAGTAGGATTCTCTTGTAATAAAGTAGCGTTGGCAGAGGACAGATTTTAAGTATCAGTTCTGCTTAAAAAGATGCGATCTAATCCTGTTTACATGAAATAAGCTGCTCCCGAGCAGGTTTAAGCCATAGACTGTATAAAAACATGGAAGTAGTGTCCGTGACGTCACCCGTACAGTTCCGAAGAGAGTTTTTGAAGCTCAAAAGTGGGCGGAGGCAGTTGTCATGAAGGGCAAAATTAGCTATATAGACCAAAATCGTTTTTTGAACTAGGCTGTAAACATGTTTTTTTCTGCTGTAAAGTTGGGCATTTTAACATGGGGAGTCTATGGGATTGACTCCCTTTTGCAGCCAGCCTCTAGCGGCCAGTTGACGAATTACAGTTTAAGTCACTTCCTTGTTGGCTTCACGAGAGCGAGCGGGAGGTTGCCGCTTGGTTTAAGCTTACGGACCTGTTGCTATGACAGCAACTCCGGGATGAGCTTCGAAGAACCAACCAATCCAAGATCATGCCAAATCATCAACAATCAAATCCAGCTAACTGAGTTAGCGATGTACGAAGAACGGGCCCCTGTAGGCTACTACTGCAGCTTTTGAGTCCAAGACCAATTTCCTGTAAAGGACAATAACTTAAAGGGGTAATATGCTGCTATTTTAAAGATCATTATTTTGTGTATTTGGTGTAACAGAATATGTTGACATGCTTTAATGTTCAAAAAACACATTATTTTTAAAATACTGTACATTATTGTAGGGTTAGAACGAGCCGTTTTAGGTAGGTGTGGCTGACTCTTAACTTTTATAAAGAATATCTCTTTGGATTTGAGACTTTAGTCTTTGCAACTTTACAGATCTTCTTTATGCACCAAGAGCTTGTAACACTCCAAAGAGAAAGGAAAACTTGAAATCGCATCATATGACCCCTTTAACTTATATGACACACATGTTTGTTTATATAGCTATTGCCTTCGATGTCCTTTAACGTCGGGCAGATTCAGAGGCACAGTTCAGAGGATGCGTTTTGTCTCTATAGCCAAAGTTACACCAGTTTACAATATCATGCTGTTTTTGTACAATTAAAATGACTGGAAGCAAATGTTATTACTAAATGTAAATAGTGATAAGTGCAATTGACATAAAGTGTAAATATTAGCGAGCAGTTATTTGTATTAAAGGTAAATTGTCTGGTAAGTGTTGGGTGGAAATAGTCTTTGAAAAAAGACTGGATATTTGTACTCTGTGTAAATGGACACTGCCTACTACTGTCTGTTCAACATGAGTATTAAATGACTAGTTAATTCTGCTTTACTCACTAGAGGGAGACCTTTAACTGTTGCCATTTGTTTTAGTAGATTGTATGGTGACTTTCTCACAAATAAAATGACAGTGCAAGCAAACCTTTATTGTTTATAATGTTTACTTGACTCTCGTATAATCCCTTTGAACCTCTCAAATGACCACTGGACAAATCTGCAGGCAAATGACACTCATTCATATCGAGACAAACCCTAAAACACATTTGTGAGATGTTAACAGATAAGTACAAGTTGCACATAATTGAAAACAATAAGAGCACTCATTGTTTATTATTGGGGACATTCTACCAGAAACGTACATTTCCGCTTGTAAAAATCTTGGGTGAAAAAAATATCTTATTCTTAAATCGGAACACTGAGTCATATGGAGGACATGTTAATCTATATGAAACACATATATTACCATGGTATCTGTATGAATTGGAATAATTACAGTCTTCATTACATAAAGGTTATATAGATGACAATTACATCTATATGAAGAGTTTATTTGCAAAAACAGATAACTCAGTTTTTTAAAATTTTCAAAAATCACGTTTTTTATTATGTGATCGTTGTTTTATTGTGTTAGTTAGCTGTAATTATTATTTTTTAACCTAATCAAAATAACCCAACTGCAGTTTGATTGAGATGAATTGGAATGCACAATGAAAAAACATGATTTCAGAGAATTGTTAAAAATGGAGTTATCTGTTTTTGCAAATAAACTCTTCATATGTATTGAA
>NW_015655987.1:132050-132758 GCF_001515625.1 Sinocyclocheilus rhinocerous | reverse complement strand
GTCATTTCCTAGGTAATAATGTAGATATTACCATGGTAGCTGTATGAATTTAAATAATTACAGTCATCATTACTCAAAGCTTATATAGATGACAATTACATCTATATATGAAGAGTTTATTTGCAAAAACGGATAACTCAATTTTTTTAAATTTTCAAAAATCATGTTTTTTATTATGTGATCGTGTTTTTATTGTTTTATTGTGTTAGTTAGCTGTAATTATTAGTTATTTTTTAACTAATCAAAATAACCCAACTGCAGTTTGATTGAGATGAGTTGGAATGCACAATGAAAAAACATGATTTCAGAGAATTGTTAAAAATGGAGTTATCTGTTTTTGCAAATAAACTCTTCATATGTATTGAAATATAATTAATATACAAAGTGCAGTGCTACATAGGCCTAGGTAAAAGAGGGATAAAATTCAAAAAATTTGTCGATGAGCATAAAAAGCTTCAGATTTACAGTGTAATGTCTATTTATTCAAATAATGTTTTACTATGGCATGCGTTAAATACATATCATATGCAATAAAGGTAATAAAAAACAACAATGCCATTCATTTGTAAGGCCGTGTCACAGGGATTGTGACAGGGCCTGATGTGACAGGACCTGACGGTCGGCCATTTTAAACTGCCATTACTCAGCTTGCTAGCATGCTAGCATAAAAACTGTTAACATGCAATCAAGGAATTCAGTAACTTTTTT
>NW_015655987.1:120631-132031 GCF_001515625.1 Sinocyclocheilus rhinocerous | reverse complement strand
AAAACATGGGGACAGTTGTAAAATAGTATTTATTTGTAGAATTTATGTAGAATTTCATGTTTTGTGAATGATAACAACTTAAACTTGTTATTGATTGAGTTTTTTTTCTCTAAATAACAGTTTTTAGCATAAAAAAACTATGAAAGCCGTAGGTCCAATTTGGCTGAGGACAAGGACAAGGACAGGATTTGTAATTTTCAAAAGTGTTTTGAATAAATTAAAAAATATCTGAGAACCTAATGAATGACATATTCCTTTACAGAACAACTCACAGAAATCAACCATCAGTCAGTTTTAGACATTTTTTGGATGTAATACTTTTTAATTCACTGTAACAAGTCAAGGACAGATAATGTACATTTCTAGTAGAATGTCCCATTGAGGGGGAAGTTTTATGGTTATTCTGATGCTACATTTATTCGTTCAGCAGACACTTCAATAAAGCGACTTATAAATGAGGAACATACTGAGTTTATGTAACTCAAATCCATCTGTCTGAAGCTTCCTTTGTTATGTAAGTGGCAATTGATTACTGTGGGTCATGCGTGTTTCTCACTATAGGCCACCTAACCTAATGCATATTCAAACTATTGGACAAAATGCTTTGTTTTATTATCCAGATGAGCAAAACTACACAAGGGTTTTGTGTTCAGAGTCTGGTTATGGAAAGACTTTCATGATTTGACCCCAAACTAACTGAACACGCATATGATGCTCAAAAAAATGAAGACAAGGGCCTCTGCAGGTTGACGATTTCACTTGTTGTTCTAAAGTCAATGAAATAACATAAATGAATGTCTATTACTGTCTGACTGTCTGAAACATTAATAAAATACAGATTAAATATAAAATACAGGATAGTACACTAAAACAATCTCTTACCACCATCTTCTTCATCTTTAGAGGAAATGGTGTAGTGCAAAGGATCCAGGGATTTTCCAATTGGTCCTCACAGATCTTTCCACCAATAGCAGAGCCCTTTGGCCACGCCCCCATTTTCCACTCCACCAATAATAGAAACCGTTCAACAGGCCTCATACTTTTCACCATAGCTATTGAACTGTTGCATGACATAGCTACACACACACACACGTTTAAACAGCATTTTGCTAATTATTTTATAAATGTTATGCATGCAGCTATTAGCTCACATTAAACGAATAGTTCACCCAAAAATGAAAATGTACTTATCCATAGGCCATCCAAGATGTAGATGAATTTATTTCTTCATCCGATTTGGAGAAATCTGTCATTTCATCACTTGCTCACCAATGGATGTTCTGCAGTGAATGGGTGCCGTCAGAATGAGAGTCCAAACAGCTGATGAAAACATCACAATAATCCACAAGTAATCCACACCACTCCAGTCCATCAGTTAATGTCTTGTGAAGAGAAAAGCTGCATGTTTGTAAGAAAAATCATGATGGCGTTTTAAATATAAAGCATCACATTTGAGTCCATAAAAATGCTTCCTCCAGTGAAAAAGTTCATCTCCTGTTGTCCCTCACATCAAAATGTATTGGACTGTTTTGGCTTGTAAACTGTGCTTAATCTGTGCATATTTCTCTCCTGATTCAGACGAGATGACATTTTCACTGGAGAAAGCAATATTATGGATTATTAGCCGGAAGAAATGGCTTGAAGTTAAAAAAGTCTTGATGGATTTGTTTCTTATAAACACGCAGCTTTTCTCTTCACAAGACATTAACTGATGGACTGGAGTGGTGTGGATTACTTGTGGATTATTGTGATGTTTTTATCAGCTTGTTGGACTCTCATTCTGACGGCACCCATTCACTGCAGAGGATCCAATGCTGAGCAAGTCATGTAACATTTCTCAAAATCTGATGAAGAAACAAACCCATCTGCATCTTCCAATATTTGGACTTGAGAGTGTCAACATTGGACAAGCAGGAATGGAAGGATTATGCCATCATATTAGTTTTCACATTAATTATGTGGACCATTCGAAATGCAATCCTTATGTGATGAAATATGATTACTTGTTTGGCTGGCCTCATCTTATTATTGCTGTCATTAGCATCTCTTCTTCTGTATGGCTTCTCTTTCTTTCTTCTCTCACACACATAAATTGCTTTTTGTGCTTCATTGTGGTATGTTTGGTATCTACTGATGACCACCAGGATGCATGCTCATGGGTTATTAAAATAAAGAGCAGAGCGATCAATATTCAGCACTCCAGAAAGCCAACAATTACATTGGAAAGCTCTTACAGAAACCATTTAGGAAACCGGTGTAATAACTCTCTTATTACACTGCGGCTAATGACAACATCCCACTTATGCAGAATGGGATTTTAGCAGCTTTCACAAGAATTTTTCAAATACAGTCCAACCCCTAAACTGTAAAAAAAAAACATCTGGTAGCAACATTTCAGGCATCATCAATCAGCATAACCAGAATAATGGGAATTTGCTGCTTGTATACAGTATTTTACAGGTCATAATTCTTTATATTTAATCTTATAATTATATAAATCATGCATAAGTATGAACAACTTTCCACCACAGAATAAAAAAAATAATAATAAAAAGGTAATTGCGAGTTCTTCTCTCACAATTTAGACGTTTTCCTCACAATTTTCAGAAAACAAGTCAGAATTGTGAGATATAAAGTAAGTCTGGAGTTATAGCCGGTCAATGGTGGATCTTTGGGGGGCGATTGTAGCATTGTGTAGGACATCAGCCCTGTGATTGACAATGAAATCTTTTGTATCGGCTGCAGGGCGTAATTTTGAACTGGTTTGGGAAAACAAATCGTGTCATATGTGTCACGTGTCTGTCTGTCAAAGGGAGGAAGCCACGCCCTGTTTTGGAGTTCCCACCCCCATTTGAAGATTTTGTACCTCAATTAGCCAACCCCAAAGGGTAATCAGTGCTTATGTAGCTCACCATGACCAAACAATAATCAAAATCATTACGATAACACAAGCTGAATAGAACAATTTAACATTTTGCAATGCTTTCATGCTCTTGGCTCTTGTTTTGTGCATGAGGGCATGTCATTTTTCCAGTTAAACTGTTCATGATTATACGATTAGCTGCATTTTATTATTTGCATTCAGTATTGCTTTTCCCTGACGTCCATTTTTGGGATTTAGTTGTTTAATCATGACAGTGGACTTCATACTGACACCTACTGGTGTGGAGAATCACAGAAACTCACCCATGATCAATTGATTCTGCATTCAAAAATTCTGTTTGGGAATCTGTAGATTTGGGCTGGTCATATGATCTCAACATGCTGGACCCCATGACAGGGAAGCACCTCATGCAAAATAACAGCATAAAAATATCCTGCGTCACGCTCACAGGGTGGATCTCTCACGCTCAATGCTGATGTTTGCACTGGCATTTCCAGTTCATCTGGTTTTCAGAAAGACATCTCTGACCAAAACAAAAGACTATAAAAGACGACGCCTCTGATTGTCACTGACCAAACAAGAACTTCGTTTTATAAATTAAACTTATGTGTCCCATTCACAATAACCACAGCATCATTTCAATACAAGTGTTCACGTTCAGCATCAACATTTTTGGTGCGTATTGGTTATACTGGTTATAATGACAACAGCTTTTTGTAAACCTCTATATAAAGGCAAAAGACTGTGGAAAAGGAAAGACATCAATCATAAATCAATCATTTGTTTTCAGTACAGTGCAATAATCACAGTGCATTTCAGAGGTTCACCTGAGGTTTTCCAATGTTTTCCATAAAGTGCATGACAGGATCTTCCAAAAAGAAGCAGGAACTATACATGATACTAAAAAATAAATCTTTCACAACCATGAAGTGATGAAAAATGGCGAAACTGGGAATCTTATTGAAGTAGCTGCATTTTTGGGGTTGAATTGTCCAATTCTTTGCTGTTAAAAGTCATTGACAGGATTTATCTTATGTCACCCCACTTTCATTCTCATTCTGGAAGCATCTTGAGATGGTAATCACTGTTAAAGTTTAAATTCCCAAGACAATGGTGATCCAACAATTGACTCCGCAGTAGGCCTTCAAGTGACACGTCATTCATCCTTTGTTTTAGTCACTCAGTGACTCCCGGAGTCCTTTCGCCTTCCTGAAGTTCATTTGTTCGACTTCTCCAGTCCATATTTCTCCTCCAATCCATGCTCACTTGGGTAGGAGTTCGCGGTATGGCACCGTCAGGTTCCCCAGATACCAAAAGATCCAAAACACCAGGCTAAGGAAGATGATGATTGGTCCAGTCAGGACAAACAAGTCCCAAAAACTGATGGGTGCAAAAATGCCAACGAAGAGGAGAACTAGTCCAGCTACGTCGAACAGAACGGCCAAGAAGAGAAAGAGGAAGCAGTGTCCCACTCTTTCCTTGCAGCCCATCTTGGAGAAGCTCAAGTAAGGAGAACCGACGGATGTACGGCAGGCTGATGGGCCTGAAGAACGAATGACAGGAACTTTCCCTCCACAAGACTTTTATAAAGCAGCTCGCCCACATTCTTACGCAGTGCATTTCTTCGACGTCAGGTATGCAACCACCAAAACAAGTTCAACTGCCTGGCGAACGCCTACTGAAAAGGCCAAGACTTATTTTTATGCATATTATTCCTCAGACCGTTCTCATCACCATGACGGTGCATCTGCTAGATAAACAATTGTGAACAGATTCAGATATTTCCACAGACAGAGAAAAGCCTTCGTCAAAGCACCGGCGCAGATGCCGCATTACAAGTTGTGCCGAGTTGTTTTCTCAGTTACGTAATACTCAAATAACCGGTATGAGTCACAGAAAGACTTTTCACATTTCAGGAAGCCACACAAATTGAGGCATTATTCAATTTGACGATTAAACCCCAACACTCAAAGCCGGTTAGGCATTAGATCAAATCACTAACCGTAAGGATGTAGCAATAGTGACTAAGCAAACACCACATGAACTAAAAACAAATAGAGTCATATGGGTGAAATGTGATTTAATTGTTTACACAAACTTGGGCTTTAAGTTTACATGCATTTCATATTGCATCGGTTAAAACGACAACTACAGTATTGCGAGTGAAAGAGGGAGTATGCACGGTCAGGATTTGCTTGGCATGTCAAGATTATGTGTTTTACATTTACATAAATCATGCAATTTTTTCATATACAGTTATGTTCACATAACTCGCTCACTACTATAATATTTAAAAAAATATACTCGAAAAAAAATGTTTTTTTTTTTTGCCGTATTGGTGCAGTATTAAATGTTTGTGTGCCAAGATGAACCAACAGGTCCCTTGAATGAATTTTCAGTCCATTGTATTTGCTGTCGGACTGGTTTGGTCACTGATGACACTAGCATCGAGTGTAGATCGACTAACAAATGAAATGGCTTGAGGAGTTTGCATGAGCGCTCAGCTGCCACTTTGAAAGGGAAATGGATTCCTACCATGCATGAGCTGATGCATGAATTTACAAATGAGGATGTGCAAAAACAAGGGCTGTACCTGAGCAGCATTTTACAACACAGAATATCATCAATAACAAAAACACAACACAAGTGGACGTTACAACACACACTGAATGGCTATATATCAGACAATATTTGGCCATTTTAGGATTATCAACATTTGGCTGATGTAACCTCCACTTCTAGAGGTAATTTGCCAACAGTTTTGCCAAAGCATTATAAATTCTTCTAATGAATTTTGAGTAAATATTGTGCAAAGTAAGAGTTCGCTTCATTTCACCAATTTGGTGTCCATTAAAAGTATTCTAGCATTATATCAGCCACCCTGCTTTATAGATATCAGGCCAATGAGAATCTTCAACCCCCCATACAGAAACACAACAGACAGCTGTGTTTTACTATATTAAAGCATATATAGTATCATTTGAGTTGTACGCAGTATCTCTAGATGTACTGCTGATGGCAAATGTTTGAAGACTATTGAAGGTTCTCGGTTATTCAGTCATTGCTTAAGGACCTAGAAAAAAGAAAACAAGCTTCTTAAACTTTGGTAAGTAAGAGAAGTTTCCAATTCATGAATGAATTAGTGAGTTTGCTTCAATTTATACATTTATATGCACATCTAAAATGGATATTAAAGGTCAAGGATGATGTAGTTTAAATGAATGATAAAAATACTGCAAAAACTATTAATGATACATGCAAGGCTGTACATAACTATACAAGAAATAATACATTATGATATTATGTAAATAACCTAAAATGTAGGTTTAGATTTGCAGCTTTTCTTGGTCAACAATTACACACCAGCTAAAATAGAAACACACAGATGTTTGTTTATGAAAATGCCATGTGCATAGCATGAAACTGTGTAGAGTCACATACTGGGTGTTTATGATGTTGAATTTAACTTTACTCCAGTGGCTTTATTATTTGAGCAATTAGGGTTACTTTAACTCACCTCTTTTCACAGCAGAACATCAATGCTCTCTGGCTGATCCTCTGGCTTCTCCTCATGAGGTTTTTCACCGTCTTTGGTCGCGGCTGATTCTGATTCCTCGTACCCTTCGTTCTGGTAACAGGTGAACTGATCATCTCCAGGCTTTTTCTCCTGAGACGCTTCACTGCATTTGCTCACATCTGATTCAGAACCGTCTTCTGACCGGGTCTGGTCATCTGTCTCCTCCTGGATTGGTTTGCATGACTCCTCGTCCTCGTACCCTTGATTCTGGTAGCACATTAACTGATCATCATCTGATTTTTCTTTGGATAGTTCATCACATTTGATCATATCCGATTCGAGATCCTTGTGTCCTGGGAAATAGGTGGATTTTCCCCACGTTATGTTTCGAATGGTGGAAGCTTTGCTTCCTGTTTTCTCACCTGTGCAAAAATAATAGATAAGCTTCAACATATAGATCAATACACACATAAATACAAGAGTGGGCACAGACTGGTGATGGTTATTTCATCAGTAGGCCTATTTAATCTTAAATTTAATCATAAAAGGATTTTATAAAGAATAATGATTCATGAGACACTTTTTAAAATTAAAGGTTCTTCAGTGATTCTTTAAACGGAGATGGTGATGGGAAAAAATGAGATAGATAGGAGGAAAAATTATATTTCAATAGGCTACTTTTGCCGTTCCCTGAGAAACTAATTGTTCTCGGGGGAACGCAAAAGTTTTGCTAAAGAACCTAAAAGCGTTGACATAGCCTACAGGTTGATTTTACCTCCCACTTTACCTCGCCTCTTTTTATTATCAAGAACATTTTGGCTTAATATGATTTTTGACCTACACGGTTCTTTGAATTTTAAAAAGGTTCTTAATGGTTCATTATAGGATCTTCACGTCGGTGTTTTGGCCTCTGAGTTCTCGCCAGCATCAGTAAAACAATAAAGCGCTTCTCACCGGTGTTGTCCTTCAGGTGTGTTTTGGACATTCTCTCCGTGAGCTTCCTCGCGAGCTCTTTAACGCTGTGCGCGGCGCTCGATCTGCGCGCCAAACCTTCATCCTTCTCCCTGATGTTCCCCACGTACCACATGAGCCACAAGGCCAGGCTGGCGAACAAGACCAGCGCGCCGGTGTGGATGAGGAAATCCCCGTAAAACACGCCGTGCATCCGCACGTTACCGAATATCCCGACGAACAGCAGGACCACACCGAGGATGTCGAAGACGATCGCCATGACGAATAACGGCAGGCAGCTGCCGATGCACCTCAGCGCCGTCATCTTCGGGAGGAGGAGGAGGAGGATGCTGCTGCTCCTGTCGCTAGCGGAAGAACTGCCGAGCTCAGGTGAGACGCACCTGGCGCACAGGGAGGGAACGCCCTCGTGACGTCACGGTGGCTGCACGGCTGCTGGCGGTGGGACTGCGATCCAAATCAAATGCCTTCCTACATGGCCTATTTAATTAGTATGCATTATGTTCTAACCATGAAATATTTTTTCAAATAAGTTTTTACTATATGAAATAGCGTAAAGCATACAAATCAAAAGATTTTTGAAAAAAAGATTTTTTTGGGGGGTACTTCGAGAAACGTTGCTATATGGCAACGCTGTGGAAAACGGTCAAAAAAAGCAGTTTTTCTATAAAATTATGATTTTATTTTCTATTTAAATGCACATTTCTTTTAGAAATTGATAGTTTTATATTCTCGGAACTCATGCAAACCAATAATAAGTAGATCCCTGTCATTTAACCTTAACTGAAGGCTAACTCATCCTCACTCTCATCTCATGGGAGAGCTATAACTAACTCTGCACTCTTCCTATTGGCCTTTCCGTCAAATATTGCTGTATTCATTTTCTGAAAATAAGAAATAATTTTGTTGTTTATACATAAATACAACTATACTACAATAAACATTTCTGCCGAGCTCAGGTGAGACGCACCTGGCGCACAGGGAGGGAACGCCCTCGTGACGTCACGGTGGCTGCACGGCTGCTGGCGGTGGGACTGCGATCCAAATCAAATGCCCTACTATCTATAAAAAAAAACCCAGTGGGGAAATACGTTACTGCAATTACACTGTGCGACACTGTGTCACTCATATGCCATTGTGAAATTTTGTGGGGGAAAAAGGTACAATGTCGATTGTCATTAGTGTAGAAATGTATAAAACACAGATTAAAGAAGTCACTTTCAAACCGAGCAGCTTTCTATTTGGTCAAGTTAATTTGTGATTAACTTGAACAAGAGGGAAATCTGCGTGGGGAACTTTCCCGCCCTCATGCGAAACTCCCGATTGTTTGGATTCCTATTTGAATGACAGAAACATTTCTCAATCTTCTTTTGTGCTCCACAGACAAAAGAAAGTCATACAGGTTTGAAAGGACATGAGGGTGTTTAAATGATTCAGCACGCTGCCCCCGGAGGTCATGAGGAGGATGGCCTGCCAGTAGTACTCGCAGTTTCCCGGAGCGGGCTGCAGGGTCCAGAAGATCTTGTTGTGGGACAGGCTGAAGACCGTGCTCTCGGAGGAAGGTGTGAGCTGCTCGCAGGAATCTGAGCGCGGACAGTCGCTGAGGGGCAGGTGCTCTGGGACTGACGACATGTCTTCGGACATCCCGGACCCCTGCACCTCACGTGACCTCTGGTGAACACCCGGTCAGCCGAGCCTGTGGGAAATAATGAAGGGAGTTTTATCAATGAATTCAAGCATTCAGTTATACAAGCAAAAAAAATAATAAATAGCCTAAATGTAATAATTCATTATTATTAACACCGCAGTTCCTTTGAAAAAGTAGCCTAATATTGTAATATAAATAAACATTAACTGAAATAAAATATATATATATTTTTTTACTTATTTTATTTCAGATAATTGCCAAGGAAGCATTTCTCATTTTCATTTAGTTTAACCTGATATACTAAAATAACAAAAGGTAAAACAACAAAAATTATATTGACATATTAAACCTAAATGATAAACACACACACACACACACAATATATGTATACAAAAAGATTAAAAGGAAAACAGAAACTATAAAAATAAAAACTAATCAAACTATTAATAAAAACCATAGTATCTCAATAATACTAAAATAACATTGTTTCAGAAGTGGAGTAATTATTGCATTTTAATAAAAGCTCAGTTGTTTATTTTGAATAACATGCACTGATGGTTTCTTCAAAACACATCAAGGAATATGCTAATGATTTCCCCAAACGAACCATCTTTTTTCTGCTGCATTGTTATTATTTTATGAAGATAATGTGTATGGTGTGCACGTGTCACCATGATGTTAATGCGGTGAATGGTTTTTACTGCATTGCTAGACAGTTGTTAAGATATTCTGGGTGGTTTCTATGTTTTTTTCCTGTCTGTCATGAAGAGTCCCGCACCATCGCTCTGTCATCATCTAGTTTCTAGATGTGGCTCCTCCTTCATTGTGCATTTGTGGGAATTTTTCACCTGTTTTCTGGTCCAGCAGGTGAAAGTAGTGCATCCGATCAGTTACTAAAGTAACAGCACAAACTCTCCTCAACAAGACATGTCATTCATGTCAAGACCACAGATGTTTAGTTTAACAGAGACATTAATAACAGCTATGCTTTTCTTGGCAAACATCACTAACAAAGTCAAAACAGAAGACTATAAACAAACATTAGTTCATCGTATAAGTCATTAAATGCAAAATGGTTGATCTAATAGTCATAAACTGTCAAGCATATTTTCTACACATTTCTATTAGACTTTTTGTACATTTGCCATAAATTGTGCAGGTGAATCTTGACTTTCTCTAATAAAGAGAATGTAGATCAGCTAATGATAAACCAGTTCTCTGAAATAGCTCAAAGGTGCATCTCATGAACCTTTCCTTGGAAAGCATATATAGACAGAGGACAACACAAGAGTTACAAATTCTGACAATGGATATTTCCTCCCCTTTGGCCTGCAAATCAACAGTAGCTCTCTGGCCGATGACATTTCAACCACGCCTTCTGCTTTTGGTCAGGTTGAAGCCAGCCTCATCCACATATATGAAGTTGTGAGATGGTTCACTTGACTCCAATTCCACGTTGCATTGCAAGGGAAGATATTCGTTGTGATATAGATGAGAATCTGTGGCAGGCCAGGAGGTGTAGACAGACTGCAGTGCGATTCCTCAAACAGTGCTGCAGGCAAAAGCAAAGTTCTTCCTAGGGGGTGTTTCCTGTGTTTGCCTTTCTAATTAAAAAATTTTTTCCGCCTTTGTGCCCATATTTCTTTTCTATATCACAATGACGTAATGTTTTTTTTTTTGTCAGACCACTAGTAAAGTGTAACTGTGAATCCTGTCCAGTCTCTTTCAATCAATATCCCGCATACAGTAATATGTAAATTTGTACTTTTGAAATGGATATATGGCATACATAAGAAGTGCAGCCTTCTGCATTTCAATACAGTAACTGTCATCCAAACTGTTGCCATAGTTTACATCAGGTAATACTAACAGAGTGCAGTGTTATATTGACAACATGACTAAGCATTTTGACATCTTGTTTGTGAACAATGACTCAAGGACTTTTCATTCTGATGGCACTGATGTGTTCATTGACATAAATACTCACTTTTGAGAGATGAACTAAAGATTTTGAGTAATTTACAGGCTTTTGCAGGTAATCCATAGTGTGGTGCTGTTTGTACACATTGTTTTGAGAAATGCACATACTTCTTTGCAAAGTTTAAGGATGATTCGAGAAATGCACCAAAGCGACTGAGAAAAACTGTAATGTAATAAACAAAATAAGTCACCCGACATTACATGCACTGTTGTTGTTGGAAATCTCAGTAATACCGTAGTAAAATAACTGTTGAGTTTAGAGGGTTTACAGGACCACACCCTGATGAGCTACTGTACAGAAACATCACAAACAGCCCACATTGTGAATATTACAGTATATTGCAGAATATTATGAGGCAACAGTTCAATTAATAATTTCTGCATAATACAAAAAAAAAAAAA
>NW_015655987.1:113785-120621 GCF_001515625.1 Sinocyclocheilus rhinocerous | reverse complement strand
TGCATAGAACAAAAAAAAAAAAAAAAAAGATATGCAGATCATTTCTGTACTTTAGTATATTGCTGCTCTTTCTTTATGAATAAATAAAGTTAAAAAGCCACAGAATGAAAGGTCTTACCTGTCAGATATGTGTGTGTGTGTGTGTGTGTGTAATCGTGAGGATCCTCCTTAGTCTGATATCTGTCTGATCTGTCGGATGAGCATCAGTCCTGTCAACTCCTCTGCTGTGAGATGATCCAAGACCTCAGAGGCATGTGAGAGCAGATAGATAGATAATACACGTCTACTAAAGCATGTGTTCTCCTTTAACGCATTAGTGATTGTGCTGCACTCAATTCATCAGTAAT
Organism: Sinocyclocheilus rhinocerous; assembly: GCF_001515625.1. Taxonomy (NCBI): domain Eukaryota; kingdom Metazoa; phylum Chordata; class Actinopteri; order Cypriniformes; family Cyprinidae; genus Sinocyclocheilus; species Sinocyclocheilus rhinocerous. The sequence goes on along the minus strand of NW_015655987.1, from coordinate 120,274 downwards.
GTTGTTGTGGTTTTCCCATGATGCTCAAGTGTCCCAGATGGCAAAGATCCACAGATTCTGGTGCAAGAGGACTTGATGGTATCATGATCTCACCTTCTATCTGTCGGGAAACCATTAATAAGTGGGTGATTAGGGCAGAAACATGAAGGTGGGATATTCCCCTTAGAGTCGTATAGAGCTTCAGTGCAGGAGTCGCTTTCCATCGTATTCTGCTGTTCATATGCAGAAGAATGATGCCTTCCATCAGCTGTGTTCAGATAAAAGAAATGAATTATTCAAACACATTTATTCGAATGCTTCACAGATATCACACGCCCTAGTGTTGCTTTAGTTTTGCCACATGCTGGCACTAAAAATGATTACATATGATACTGTATGTCTTGAAATATGGATTTTCTTGTATTATAATATAGATAGATAGATAGATAGAATGACAAAAAGATAGACAGACAGACAGACAGACAGACAGACAGATAGATAGATAGATAGATAGATAGATAGATAGATAGAATGACAAGACAGACAGACGGATAGACAGACAGACGGATAGATAGATAGATAGATAGATAGACGGACGGACGGACGGACGAATGGATGGATAGATGGATAGATAGATAGACAGAGACAGACAGACAGACAGACGGATAGACGGACAGATAGACAGACAGACAGACAGACAGATAGATAGATAGATAGATAGATAGATAGATAGATAGATAGATAGATAGATAGATAGATAGATAGATAGATAGATAGATAGATAGATAGATAGATAGATAGATAGATAGATAGATAGATAGATAGATAGATAGATAGATAGATAGATAGATAGATAGATAGATAGATAGATAGATAGATAGATAGATAGATAGATAGATAGATAGATAGATAGATAGATAGATAGATAGATAGATAGATAGATAGATAGATAGATAGATAGATAGATAGATAGATAGATAGATAGATAGATAGATAGATAGATAGATAGATAGATAGATAGATAGATAGATAGATAGATAGATAGATAGATAGATAGATAGACGGACAGACGGATAGATAGATATATAAATAGACAGACAGACAGACGGATAGACGGACAGATAGATAGATATATAAATAGACAGACAGACGGATAGATAGATAGATAGCGGATCGATGGATAGATGGATAGATATATAGATAGATAAAACTCTCAATATGCAGTGCACTCTGGGAGAAAGGTCTCTAAAGAAAAGCTGAGATAAAAGTGTTTGTTCATTTGGTTTCTGCATGAGTTCTCAAACAAACGTGACCCTGTATTCAGACACAATCCCAAATCGTTCCAGCGGAGCGGTGCGGGTCGCAGAGAGTCGCTTCTGCTGTGTTTGGGTAAAGCAAACAGCCAGAATGTTCTGTGTGAGTGTTGTTATTGTCACGGTGCGTGCGGGGAGATGAAGCGAGGACTCAATTGCAGGAGAAATGGTTATTTATTTTAATAATAAAAATGAAACAAAAACAAACTCAAACCACACCGAGTGGGAAAAACAGACAGGCAGGCCTAAAGCTGCACACATGCAGACACGAACACACACAATGAGAAATGACGGATCAGCACAGGATGACAGACACCAGGAGAATAAATAGGAACCAAACGAGGAGGCTAACGAGGGAGACACAGGTGGAGCAACTTAAACTATAACGAGGTAACAAGATGGGAGGGGCAAGACAATAGACAGGAGAGAGCACATGGCAACAGACAAACACAACACAAGCCATGTGCTCACAGAACAGTCATCTGGTGGCCCTCTTGGGCACACCCGCTGAAGACTGTGACAGTTATTGAGTCCACCTGCTCTGGAGAGAAGGGCAAGAGAGAGTCATTACATTCACAGCACAAGCGGAGCATGTGGAAATGAGATACATGCTGAAAAAAAATTTGTTCTTACTGTTAAGTCATTGAAATAAAGCAGAAATAAAATAATAAATATAAATAAATAAAATATAAATATTAGATGAAAAATGTAAACAAAAAAAAAACAGAAATGTGCAGTTGCCTTTGCAACTAATAGAAATTTAAAAAAAAGTTTTAACAATTTAATTTAAAAAAATGTACACAGAGGTGATTAATAGAGGACAAAAATGGACAAAACATTGTCATAAAATATTTTATATTAATATGTTTCTGCTTTCACTGACAGTTTTTTTTAAAAACCATCATCATAACAAAAAAATCATGAATTTTCAGGATTTTAACCCTTTAAATGCCTGTATGTTTACAGAATGCCATTGGTTTATTTTATGAAGGAAAATGAGGCTGAAATGTTTAAATTATTTTTTCTTTCTTTTCTTTTTTTGGCAAAATTCATGCTGTTTGCAACAAAGCCAAAATAATAAAAAAAGAAAGAAAGAAAGAAAGAAAGAAAAATAAAGCTTAATATTAACAGAAACAAACTAATAAAAATGAAACTGATACTGATACTAAAACTAAAATGAAGATTGAAAATATAAACATGCAAGCCAATTCAAAATATTAATAAATAATAGTATATAAATAAAATAAAATTCCCTTATTACGAATGAAAATAGAAAGCAAGCAAACGGATCTAAAAAAGCAATCAGTTATAAAAGGCCACGCTATGAAACTCAAACAAACCTTTAACCTAAGATGACAAAATATTTACCTAAAAATAGAACAAGTTAAACGACTTCTAACGTTTTAGTGGTGACTCAAAGCAATCATTGCACTATGTAACTTTTGGCGCTCTAGCGGTTAATAAACAGAACTGCACACATCCCGCGGAAGAACATTCCAACCGGAGCTACTTCTCTAAGTTTATGTCTATGGCGATTCACGCAGTTATGTGTTACTCCGCAGCGGTGACGACCCGACCAGGCTACAATAGTCCAACTATAAGTACTTATTATAAGTGTACCGTAGTGATTCGGAATAAGACAAAAACGCGGCTTGGAAGATTAATTCATGATGTACTCGCTCGTTATATACATTTGGCAAATTTTGAACACAGAAAAAGTTACATAGTGCTTGCTGCTTTAAAACAAACCATTTGAACGAAGCAGACTTACCAGCGCTCAACACTAGAGGGCAGAAGAGATTTATTATTAACCACCAGCTCTGACTCTACACAGCAGGAAAGCGATAGCCTGCTAGGTTAACTAAAATCTATACTGCCTGTGTTCTCTCTGAAAGACAATATTCAGAACACGTTGCTTACATGTGGATATGAACAGCCTCTCTCTTTCTCTGTCTGTCTCTACACACACTTTCACACAGTCAAGGTTGCGAGCTGTTTATCGACAGCCTTAAAAATATCATCTGCCCTCCTGTAGAGCAGAACCAGAGCAATAAATGTCCATTTCTCCATGAAGACAAGTAGCCAATAAACTGAACCACAGAACTTTAATTCTCCAACTCACCCAGGAATCGATCCGTCTGGTCTAAACCCGATTGAAAAAGTCAGTTTATACAACTTAAAATATTAAGTTAATTATTCCCTGAGAATCAAATCCATAACCTTGATGTTGCTATTCCAGCTAAAACGGAATGTTCTCACAACTTTCACTAACGTTTTTTAAAAGTTATATAAATGTTAGGACAAAATGTTTATAGAACGTTCTAATAACTTTATTAAAATTTGATATATAGGCCTCATAATGCTGAGAACAACATTCTTGGAACGTCCTCACAATGTTTTTTTTTTTTTTTTGTATTTGATGAATGTTCTAAGAAAGTTTTTGTAACCTTTAAATAATGTTCTAATCAGAAAAAGACTGGTCATTTTAACGTTAATAAACATAACATAAATAAAAAATAAATGTTCAAATAACATATTCCGGGTAAAAAAAGTAGGTAGTAGAATGTTCTAAGAAATGTTTTGTAACCTTAAAGTGACGTTCTAATCACACCAAGAGGACGGGACATTTCAAGGTTTTAGAAACACGTTAAAACAATATTCCCACAACGTTTTTTATAATTCATTTTCATTCATTTTGTTACCTGTGATAGCACCATGATCTACTGTTTGAGTTACAGTAATGCTTATAGTTACCAAAGTAGCTGGATTGTTGCTGATCCAAGATGGTTTTCCAACTAATGACCAGCTAGAAACCAGCTACCATGTTCCAAAACACAGCTACCAGTTAAGGATGATTTTAAAGCAGGTGGGCGATGAAATAATGGTGTAAAAATACAATATAATGGCAGAGAGGAAGCCGTGTCCCACAGAGATTAACAACATAAGTTAGGTTTAGATTGTATAGTCTTGTGAGTCAGCCCAGGTCTGTGATAATAAAAGTGTTATGAAACCCTGCGAGCTTATGAAACCTCCAGGTTCTTTCAGGACCGAATTTCACCATCATTTTTTACGAGCCAGCTCGTTTTTATGAGCTCTGTAAAATAAGCTGCAGTCACACTGATCACATCTGACATGGTCATCGCTTATGATGATTAACGGGCTGATTTAAAGCTGCTGGCTGTCATTTGTTTGGCTATTGGTAGTTTGGCTTCTTGAAGAGTGATGTTTGGGTTCACACCTGTTGACATAGTTAACGTAGTTAAAGGAAAACACGTTTCAAAAGACAGTCTAACACGACGATCGACAAGCAGCTACACTGATACAAACGCAGTTAAATCCTCAAAAAATGAGAGAAAGTGGGGGGCCCTTTCGTGTTCCTCTTCACCGCAACATGAAAAGCCCTGCAGCCAGACAGATAACTCCATAAATCTGCTCCAAATCAGACAAATCACCCTGTATGCCAGAACTAGCAGTTCACATCAGGCTTTGAACAAAAACCACAAAGGCGGCGGAGAACTCACCGGTCAGATAACATGATGGAAAATTTAGATCTGAAGTTGGAAAATCTAAAACAAAAATTGAACACAGTGTTTTAGTACTGTACCTTTAAAGGCCCGTTCACTCCAAGGACGATAACAACCATAGGCTAGTTTTAATAGGCCTAATTGATTATGTGCACGGTTACTTCCTGGTTTTAGAAAAGCCATCTCAATCATTTCCGGTCAACTGTCAAAATCAGTTGTGCTATATAACAGGAGCGCCCTTTCTCTACATAATCCATTCACAATTTGAAGAAATGTTTGTTTGTCTAAGAGGACCGAACATCCACGTATATACTGTTTCAGGAATGACAAACGTGAGTGTAAAAAATGATGCGAGTGAATCCGCTAAATTGTGCCGCGAGTCATTGCTATGATTGACAGTCTGACAAGCCGATGTTAAACACAGAGCTGTGATTCAGACTAAATTCAGAGTAATACAACTGCAGCAGCAACAAGTCTGTTGGCTGAATATATTTAGCAGCTGCTACAGTTAAAGATAACATTTAAAAATGTAGTTTTTAAATTAAATAAAAATATTTCAAAATATTTGACGCATTATTATTTGATTACACCATAAATAATGAATTTATTTAATTTGTAGTAAACTAGTTAAGGATTTAAAGGGGTCATATGATGCTGCTAAAAAGAACATTATTTGGTGTATTTGGTGTAATGAAATGTGGTGATGCCTGCGGCAACCACATGTGACGACCCCGGGCTGGACTTCAACCAGCACGGATCAGCTCCAGGCATGACGAAACCTAATTTACGAAAAGTAAATTATTAATCGCATCATATGACCCCTTTAAATAATTTACCCTTCTAGGCTGTTGGTGTCTGGGCTTATTTATTTATTTTTTAAATGACATGAGACTTTGTGACTTCTGCACTTGCTATACTTTATACTGAAGTACAGTAAAAGTACTAAAATTTGTAATAACAGTCATTGTATAATAAATCCAAAAGCAAGAGGGGAAAAAATAGGGAGTTGAAATGGCAGCTGAGCTTCTGAGTGATCCTCTACTGCTGTCTACTGGTTATAATGGTGATTTCATGTCATTTTCATCTTACAAGTCTCTGTTTTCCGCATTTTGGGCTTATTTGTCATGTCATCTTCATGAACGAAAAGTAAATCTTTAAAGTGAATTTTGAGAAATAATATGGCTTTAAAATATAAGTGTTTAAAAAATGTGTTCATGACTATGCAGGTAAGTTATCGATTATCAAGAATACGATGATTGTTTACGAGATAGCATACAACATTATAACGTTAGCTTAAACAGTTACAATAGTTTTAATTGTCTGCATTTAAATGTACAGGTACTCTCCTGGGAGTACCAGACTCGGCATATACAATTATATGTCCCTTTTGAATATACTTGAATATTCTTAAAGGGGTCATATGATGCGATTTAAATTTTTCCTTTCTCTTTGGAGTGTTACAAGCTCTTGGTGCATAAAGAAGATCTGTAAAGTTGCAAAGACTAAAGTCTCAAATCCAAAGAGATATTCTTTATAAAAGTTAAGAGTCAACCACGCCTACCTAAAACGGCTCGTTCTAACACGCCCTCACATGTCTACGTCACTATGTGGGAAGATTTGCATAACGCCGCCCAAATGTTCACCAAAAGAAAGAGGGCGTAACTTTTATTATC
>NW_015655987.1:113200-113760 GCF_001515625.1 Sinocyclocheilus rhinocerous | reverse complement strand
ACTATATGTTGTTCTCAATCAGTCAGTTTGGATGATTCCTTAGAAGGGAGCTGCATATGTAGACATCACAGTAGACAGCAAAAGCAGTGGGAACCCACATGAATAGTTATTTAGCATTAATGCAGCCAGTGAAAAACACATCCAGCAGAAAGCAAACACTGGTTCTTCAGGGACTGAATGTGAACCTGAGAAGAGATGATGCCAACCCCTCAGAGGACCTCAGATGATGCCAACCCTGAAACAACATACAGAACTACCACATTTTGCTATAAGTTTGCCGTACATTTCTGCCATATGTACATTAACTGACAGTCACCACTGATAAGCTACCACTAAATATTGTAGAAACTTAATTTGCTGTAAAGTTGCTTTGCAATGATTTGTATCGTGAAAAGCGCTGTACAAATAAACTTGAACTGAATGTCATGTGTGATCACATTAGTAACATGCAAATACTCACCAACAGACCAGCCCATCTCTCTGGTGTTTACTGGTGTGGATTTATCATGTTCCCTTCCTTTGACAGGAGCTGCTTATTTATTTAACTGTGTGTATGTGTG
>NW_015655987.1:108631-113190 GCF_001515625.1 Sinocyclocheilus rhinocerous | reverse complement strand
CACATTTCATTACACCAAATACACCAAATAATGTTATTTTTAGCAACATCATATTACCCCTTTAAAATGAACGTAATACCAAAAAGAATAGAAATAATCTAAATAGAAATTCACTATTACCCAGTATTTGTGTTTAGACTTATTATCAAGCCCTCGCTGGTCCCAAAATATCTTTCTCTCTCTTATAGATTTGTTTCACTGAACGGTTCCCTTTCACTCTCTCAAACACACATTAACATTTATGACAGGCTTTTTGTTTAACTGACTAACAAGCAGATTGATGTACATTTTCCTCTTAAGGCTTGGTTTATTTTTTTAAATCAATTTCTGTATTGATTCATACCATAAAGTCTTTAGTTTGAAAAAAAAGACCAAGTGAACACACGTGCCAGTGAACCAAAATAGGCATTAACAATCCAATGCATTAAACTAATAAACAAAATAAGAAACCTAATTACTTCAAATGAAATCATGCAGGAACGTGAATGTGAATGCGAATTGTTGTTGTTGACCACAATTTTAAAATTAATAAAGTGATTCATGCATTTAAAAAAGTGATATATACATAAAAATTATAATAAAAAAAATAAATAAAAAAATAACAGAATTGACAATCATTTATTGTAAACATTTATGTTTTGTTTCATTAAAGGCGATTTCATATGGTACAGTGCAATTACTTGCATTGTAAATCCAGTATAATTGTAATAACGTTTTCAAAGTATTTAGAAATTGAACTCACATGTACTTTATGTAACTTTTTTATTTATTTTTAGGTAAATTACTCTCTTTTTTACAGTACACAAACACTGACTTAAATTTAATTCTGACACCAACTAGAAACCTGAGCAATAACACGGAAATGTACAAACACAGAATGCAAGAGAAGGCGGGTTACATTTAATTGCTTTATGCAATATGAAATTTGAATTATGTTTTAGGTGTTTGCTCTGACAGCTTCTCTCGTCTCGTGTTTCAGAAACAACAGACATCAAAAACCGACTAGAGTTGATGACGCACCTTGCAGTATATTAGGATGTTTATTTCTTAATTAATGTGTGCTGTGAGGATGGCGTGAGTAAACAGCTCATCATCTCTGATCAAACAGCAAACTTTTGAGTCTGTTTGGGTAATTAGGTAACACTCCCATCTGAAAACCTGCACTAGAGAAACACAGTGAGTCAGACTCTATTAGACTTTACAGAGAGCAGCTGTGATGAGCCTTCAGACAGCAGACACTGCATGTTCAAGTTCAACACAATCAGCTCTAACTCAAGTCACTGGGGAAAAGCATTTCAAAACCAACATGGTTTTTTCTGAATAATATTTCCTGTGTAAGCAAGTTTTTAAGAGATGAGAATGATGAATAAAACATAATAAAAAAAACATCATTTGTGAATCAAAGCACCCTCTCTCTGACAGTGACATGTTGTAAAACATTTATGGACAATTATAGGAGCCATATTATCCTTTTTTTTCTGAGGTAAAATTATATGACCTATAATAATAATATTAATAATAACTGTTTCATTTATTCAGTGCCTTTAATACTTTCATGTAAATAAGTAACCACTAAAGTTCACTGCTGTTTTCTGAAATCTGCATGTTGGTCTTTTGTAATGCATCTCTGTGTGTTTTGCACTTGCGAGGTTAAAGCAAAGAGTCTTTCATCTTTGGACCGTCCCTTTGTTCTGCCTTGATAACATGTTCTCACCACATGCCTGTTTTAAGGTTTGTTGCTGGATGATCATTGTATTTATATAATAAACCAGATGTTTGCCATCACACAGCTGTGCATCTGCTTTTGGAGAAATGCAGTTACGTAACTCGCGTTACTTGTAATGCGTTACCCCCAACACTGAGCATCACATCATCTGCTCACCAATGGAAGCTTTTCGCAGCTTTTCTCTTCACAAGAAATTAACTGATGGAGGGGTGTGGATTACTTGTGGATTATGGTGATGTTTTTATCAGCTGTTTGGACTCTCATTCTGACAGCACCCATTCACTGCAGAGCATCCATTGGTGAGCAAGTGATGTGATGCTACATTTCTCCAAATCTGTTCTCATGAACAAACAAATCTGCATCTTACTATTCCTTGAAAGCATCTGTTCAAATTACCTTTGACTGAGTTATAGTGACTGTAAACATAAAACAGATACACCACAAACTAAAAATGACCCACTTCACCTTTAAATACCTGAAAACACACGTGAAGCTTTTGAATCCTCCAGACGAGTTTCCTCCCTGCGTCTGCACTCTGGATCCTGAACTTGTTGTGCAGAATCTGGAGCTGGATCTGAACTCATTGACTCCTGTAATACATGTCGTTCCTCTAAGAGCACAAAGGCCTCTGTCAGCGCTTACCGCGGTAAAGTCAGCCAAAGCAATAAAGAAGAGTTATGGGGCCAAAGATCCCAAACAAGGCTCACTTTCTTTGTGGGAGAGAGATGGAGAGAGTATTACAGAGAGATTCGCAGCGCCGTTGACTTACAGAGCATCAGGACAACAAGAAAATAAACAGCTTTACACTAGCTTTACATTGATTTTACCATGGAAATGGGTATTCTTGGGCCTGACACAAGTGGAGTTTTCCCTAACTGTGGTAAAAGTACATCTTGAATGGCTTATTGGTTTCTTAAAGTAATGGCAACATAAGTATAAGGAAACTGCTAATGTTCAACACTTTGAAAAAGCAACTACTTCTAAATGAAACATCCAGGGCTTTTTAAATCACACATAACAACAAATATAAATGATTATGAATCTGCATAAAAAACACGTTAGGCTGGCTGTAATCCCTCAAATATCATCTCAAGTAGCCTAACACAGTCTAAATAAACAATTTCATTTTTGTTTTTAATGCTGCTTATTGGATAAAACTTTGTAAACTCCCATCATGCACTGCAGCATGCATAAATTATGTGGTTACTTTTATAAGATTAATGACTTTATAATGTTACATTTTTACTTTAAAATCAGCTGTTATCTTCAGAGGCATGGAGTTCACATTACATGTTAAACACTATGTAAGAATGAAATGATGACAAATTATGTTTGCATTTACATACATTCATTTAGCAGATGTTTTTATCCAAAAGACAAACATCACAACAAGCTATTTATCTTTAAGATTTCTGGGGTGCTAATGATATTTTGCAGCAAATGTATAACTTGCTAATTGTAAATGTGCAAGAAATCTATAGTTGCTTTGACAATTTATTGGCTGAAGGAAACATTTGCATTTAGTGAATTAACAAATTGGCTAAACAATATAGAGGCTAATGAGAACCTACAGAACTCACACTGCATTTTTTTTTTTTTTAATTCATTTTTTATAAATACTGGGATATTATTGCAAAAGGGTGGAGTAGAATGAAGTTTTATTGTGAATGCATGAAATATGCACTTATGTTCAAAACTTTTATTTTAGGGAAACATATAAACATTGTACAGAAGTTCACTCAAATGTCCACCCAAAGCACTTTCTCTGTCTCTTCAGCATAATTAATGTGAACAGCTTCAGTCTGGACTCACTGTTGACAGCCCAGCAGGGTTTCATCGCATGTCGATCCTGCATGGCTTTTAAAAGAAGAATTCAATAACAACAACAAACATGTTTTATGTGCAGCCCAAATGTCAGAATATTCTCATTAAATGCGATGTTAAAAGCCCCAGCTCTCCGAGTCCAATCCAAAAGACTGTGTTTCTGCCATCACTTTCTTTCCTCTTAAGAGCTCTTGAGTTTAACTCCTATACAGCTTGACCTATAATTTCCCATTCTTGAAATTTAATTGTCTCAGAAACATGTTTTTTTCTTCTTTTGTAAGCCTCTTAGATAACAATGCATCTGTGAAGAAATATAAAATACTGGAGAACACCAGGCTGAAATAACCTGACGAAAATGTACCACGGTAACAAGAGTTTCTGTAAAAATACAGCAATTTTTTCCCACAGTAAAATCATAATAAATTACTATGGAAAACATTATTATACTGATCTTCATACACAATTTTCTGTCATTTGTTTCTATATAACATTATTGTCTTATTTTTGTGGCATTTAACAAATCAGCAGTTTTCTACAATAAATGCAGTATTTTGTACTAAAACACATTTTCACCATGGTAATTATTCTCATTTATCAAATCAACTGTGTTTGTATAGTAACAATAAATGTGGTGTTTTACCACAGTAATTTTTCTGTAATTTTTTCATTACATTTGATATATATATATATATACATTAAATAAATCGGGGTGTTTTTTATATCGTAAAAATAAATGTGGTAACAAATAATTATTTTTTTTACCTTAGTGACTTCTCTGAATTTTTTATTTAATTATTTTCTTGCTTTTTGTGGTATTTACCAATTGAAAACTCTTTAGTAACAACTGATGTGATATTTTGTACCAAATAATATTTTTACTATGGTAAATTTTCTGTGATTGTTTTTCCCCCCTTATTACATTATTTTCTTATTGTTTGTGGCATTTCAATAAAGTTACACACACACACACACACACACACAGGTTTGTTTTTGTGAAAAGTGGGGACAA
>NW_015655987.1:102246-108482 GCF_001515625.1 Sinocyclocheilus rhinocerous | reverse complement strand
ATTTTCTATAGTAACAATAAATGTGGTATTTTGTTCCCAAATAATCTTGGCCAACAGCGAACTGAAATTGGGCATTTCTTTGTTCTCACAGTTAGGAAATCACATTTCTGGTCATAGTCCTCATTAGAATGCTCCGTTTGACTGACTCAAGCACTTTAATTACATGCACAGGTTAAGCAAAGATCAGCGTTTCAATACTCTGTCCTGGAGTCTGACCTGAGATCAGTGTGTAAAGATCTCCAGCGGTGAAGGGTAAAGGTGAATCCCTCGGACTCTCACAGGATTGTCAATTGCATTTTCTCCTTCTGAGGTGAAGAATCGATTCCTCCGTAAGCCCCTCAGAAGTTCCCAGCTTCACATTTGGTTTCTCATCTCTATTTCTACACCCACAGTACCTGTGATGCCCTGGGAACTGCGGAGAAGTGGTCACCCCAGACCACCTCGTCCACAGACAATCATTTGGGTTACAAAGCACATCAATCTTGCTTAATAGGGAAAAATTGCAAGCACAGCTGTATTAATGTTCTAGAAAGTTCTCAACAGAAAAATTAAATCCCAGAAGTTTCTGATGAACTGAAAATGCAAATTCTGTCATTTACTCACCTGCGTGTCACTTAAAACCCATAAGCCTTTCTTTCTCACATGCAGCACTATATAGAAACATGCTATTTTCTATTATAAAAACAGTGTATGTAAGTCTTCGGAATTGCATAACTTTAGTAGTGACAAATTTAAGTCACTGCTACATGAAACTCTTCCACTGTAGCTCTAAAATCTCATTTTTGAGTTACACTCAAAATACATTTGCATTCAGGAATAAGCTTTTGTATCTACATTTGTATCAAAAATGACAAAAAGTCATTCAAAAACGATAAAAAATGTAATAATATCAAGTAGCCTAATCTATATGATTCACGCACTACAAGACTTCTGAAGCTGAACAACAGCTTTACTGTGAAAATGTTCCTTTGCTGACGCTCTTAAATCTCATTTGTGCATAAAGTCACACTTTTGCCACACTTACATTTAAATAACGTATTTCATCAGCAGCAAAATCTGACACGAGCTGTCCCATAAACATTGTTTCTTACGAACAAAAAAAGCTTGTATTTTGGACTACATCAGCCATGCGCATGCACTGCCCGAAGCGTGCATTTAGAACCGTTTATTGCAATAAAAAATTGTTTCATGATGCACTGACTTTACAAACTGGCGATTGGCTCTTTTAATTATAAGGCGGGACTTAATTGACCCATTCGTAAGTAATATGAGTGCACCGTCTTTTAAAGTCTTTGTTTCAGCTCAATAGTTTGAAATCTTGCCGAGCGGTTTGTTCAAGTTAGTTAAACTGTTGACATGTTTACAGCAGCTGCCTGAATAACAGCACACCAGGTCTGATGGCACTGCCAATTGCAATGTCTCTAGGGATTTATTAGCAGTGCTGTCCTTAGCTTACGTGGGGCCTGGTGCGAGGTAGGGAGCAGGGCCCCCCTCAGTCCGTTCGCTATCGCATTCCGGGAGGGGGGGGGTGTCCTTGAAGCTCGGGGCCCGGTGCGACCGCACAAATTGCACCCCCCTAAGGACGGCCCTGTTTATTAGTATTCATAAATTAAAGGTATTACGATAACAGCAAGCAAAGAAGTCATTACATGCAAATTCCAGACAGCTGCACTGATTCATTTTCACATTTAGATTCGTTGTTGTAGGTTCATCTGTAACAGGCGCTTATGAAGGATTTGTGCAGCGCAAGCAGTCTGAGTCGGGTTAAAATAATTACCCTCAGTCCTGTCAGTGTCATATTACTGGAAGCCGCAACATTTCACATATCACGTTTTATTATAAAGTAGCATTTACACCGAGCGATGCGCTGCATTATTCATTAGTCTCTCTCTCTCTCTCTCTCACCTCCTGGATCTATGGATCAGACCAACTTGGATCGAGATTCACTGGAGAAAATCACTGCGCACAACAAAAACATGATCAGCATTGATGATAAGTGAGCAGCAAATATGTATATCAGAATGATTTCTGAAGGATCATGTGACACTGGAGACTGGAGTAATGATGCTGACAATTCAGCTTTGATCACAGCAATAAATTACATTTTAGCCTACAATATATTCACATAGAAAACACTTATTTTAAATTGTAATATTTCACAATATTACTGTCTTTACTGTATTGTTGATCAAATAAATGGACTCGATAACAGCATTCATCATATCTGTGGCCCATTTACAGTACGGCCGTGAAGAATTAGAGCTCACAGGCATTGTTCTCGTGTCCGGAAAGATGTATCACCCCACCATCACTGAGTGTAAAGGGACGGAGGTGTTTGTGTTGTGATGGAACGGAACCAGCCGTCCTGCTGTTTTCACATTCATCTAATACTTGGGCTCTTAAAGGGGTCACATCATGAAAAAAAAAATAATAATTGAAATAAGAGTTCAGTGAACCTACTGTAAGTTTTAGTCTTACTGTAAGAGCATGTAGCCTACTGAAACCAACAGCGATTGCTTTAGGACTGCACAAAAGTTTATGCATTTATTAAATTATTCATGCAAAAATTACATATATCATTTTCAATTTCAATATTATAGCAAATAAAGGCACAGTGATATAGTGCCTTAGTGAAGAATTATTTTATAAATTTTTTTATGGCAGTTTTTGTATAGTATCAGTAAATGTGGTATCTAATAGCATGTTTACCATGGTAATTTTTGTCTGTTTTTCTTAATTTTTATTACTTTTTTTCTTTTTGTGGTAGCAGAAAATGCGGTGTTTTGTACCAAATATTATTTTTACCATGGCAATTTCTGTCCTTTTTATTACACCATTTATGCACATTAAACTTCTGTTGGCGCAATCCAATAGGCTATTCTAGCACAATAATATGGAACCTCATTAAAAATCACAACTATCCATTTTATAAACATAATTAAAAAATAAAATACTTGCAGCAAACATCTGGTCCTCATCAGCCGACAGACGCGTTCCTAAGTAAAGCTGATGATGTTTCTGTTATTATGAATAATTTGCACTACAAGACCCGCCTTCCCTCTGAACACAGACCGGAGAAAACACAAACAAAACCGCCTTAAAAGAAAGATCAAACTATCACATCAAAGGGAAATCAGTGTTTACCTTCTGTTCCTGAACAAAGACTTTTGTCATCACTTTTACAAAGCACCTTCAGCGAAGCGGCGGAACTCCAGAGGTGTTTCAAAGTCTGTTTTGATGTCCGTATTTTAGCAATGCACACGTTTAAGCTAACGACTTCGGGAATGGCCTATCTCCTACAGCAGGCTTCTCAAAACACGGACTGTAATAATTTGATGGAGTTAATCTGATTGTGGCACTTCAGGCCGTTGAGAATACAAGCACTGATCTCGAGCCGAGATTACAAAACATCCAATCAAAGACACACAAAACATCTGTAATACATGATCCAACAACCGCTCTCCATCAGAAACGAGAATCATTAGCACAGATGAATAATCTGCTAATGTGTGAACGTGTTTGCGGAAAACCATTTTAGAGATTGATCGTATCCTGCAAGATCCGAGATTTCATTTAGGACGTCTTTGAATGGTTTAGTTTTTTTGCCTTCCCAACAATAAAGGCGATAATAGTGGCCATCTGGCCATCATACTGATCATTTAACAGCTCAGACAGAGTCCTTTATACTTATGATGTGTCAACGTCCAATAACTTTGTTCAAACACAAAGCAAAAATAACATTAGTCGATGCAACCGACTCAAATCTGTTTCTGTTTGCAGTCTGAAGAGCAAAAACTCAAACCCAATCCAGAAAGCACCTGTATGTGAATTAAATGCAATTAAAATTGGATTTTTGTAAATGTGTTTCAGATCAGATTTGGTGTGTTATTTTCTTTTTATTATTTTTTTTTTTTTTTATGGGGGTGAGGCGCGTGGCCCTGCATTCACTCACATGTGGCTTTCGCTACTGAGTGATAAATGAATGAACGAGTGAGCGGTTTTAGATAAAACATGAATGTGCAAACAAAATTAATACTTGTCAAGCACTAAACGCAAGTAAAATGGCTTTGTTAAATTAAAATGGAGCCAAACTGCAAGAATGACAGTTTAATCATTCCACGCATAAACACGTTTATAGTTATACATGAGCAATATCACACAAGTACCCGTGTAATATCGCTCTATATCAGAATGGCTGTGATTCGGCCGTAGGTACTGCGTTCTTACAACAGTTAAATAAATAAATAGTTAAACAGTTAAATAAGTGTGTAAATAAATAAGAAACAACCACTGAGTGTCTTAAAAAAAAACATTTTGTATGCAGAACTACCTTCCGCCACGGATTCAAATCTCAGTTTGACAGTTTAACAGCTGAGCCCAAGATCCGTCTAATTCAGAAACGTCACTTTAGAACTAGTAACGAAGGAACGTTGGCTTTGTTAAATTAAAATGGAGCCAAACTGCAAGAATGACAGTTTAATCATTCCACGCATAAACACGTTTATAGTTATACATGAGCAATATCACACAAGTACCCGTGTAATATCGCTCTATATCAGAATGGCTGTGATTCGGCCGTAGGTACTGCGTTCTTACAACAGTTAAATAAATAAATAGTTAAACAGTTAAATAAGTGTGTAAATAAATAAGAAACAACCACTGAGTGTCTTAAAAAAAACATTTTGTATGCAGAACTACCTTCCGCCACGGATTCAAATCTCTGTTTGACAGTTTAACAGCTGAGCCCAAGATCCGTCTAATTCAGAAACGTCACTTTAGAACTAGTAACGAAGGAACGTTGAGTTGCTTCATTACAAGCTTATTGTATCACTGACACTCTATTAAAAGCTCTCTGTATTATGTAGTCGAGTATTATGAGAGAGAGATGAACTGAGCGAGTGTGATTACCTGCATCTGATACAGCATTCATTCTTCAGCTCAATCTCATATTCACAATAAAACATGAGTTTGAATGTCCGCTGAGGAAAGCGATTTGTCGTATTGTCCTTTCATCAGTTAAGGGTGATTTCCGATGACAGCGCTGCTCACTTTGTTGGCTGTGTCTAACAAAATGTTGAGAGTACAAACAACTGCCTTGTTTACAACAACGTTTCAGTCTCTTTCAATATAAAAGTCTTTACTGCTGACTCACTCATAAAAACAGTCTCTTGTCGCCATCTAATGGCGGAATAATGTAAATACTAATACTCAATACTCAATACTATTATTAAATAGCCTGCTATTCATATAAAATACAATTTATTCAATAACATTTAATAAACAACAACGTCCATCATAAAAGTTGCTAGGCAATTCAGTCAAAAGTACAAAGGCATCGCTATGATATACAGCATTAAAGATATAAAGTTATGAGACTTTGCCCTCAGCCACAACTATTTGCTCTGGAACAAATAATAGATTAATGAGACGAAAGACTGCCCGTTAGATTGACCCAATACAAATTATATCTCATGTTGAACCACTATAGAAACATCAGAGCCAGGGGCAAATTCCAGAAGATCTGGCCAAGGTGAGACTGCTCTCGGCGGGTTCATGAGCGCTGAACGGCCACTGACGCCCTGGAGCTCACATCTCCGAAAACGTCACATTTTCAAATAGGCGTTATCTTTATTAACAAACCACATTTTTGAAGTCTAAACAAGTACATTATTGCCTAATAAACTCTTAAAACTACATTCCGTGACACAAAAACAGTATTATTTATAAAATTGTCGTGGATTTGTGCGTCCACCATGACACTCCCTGTGAAATACAGGAAGCAGAGTGATACAAACAGTGAAACGGCTCCCGTGTGATATTGGGTGAATATTTCATGGGTGAAAAGACCTCTCAGGTCCAGGGGCCTCATTTATAAAATGTTGCGTATAAACCGTCCTAAATTTGTTCTAAGATCATTTCTAAAAAAGTGTGTAAGTGCGATTCAGAGAAAACGAACGTGTGCACAAAAACACATGCGTACGCCTCTCTTCCAGATGTGACATTTCTAAATCGCAAATGATCTTGACATTGTGCGCAGCTGACTGGTGTCAGATATCCGCCTTGTAAACGCCCCCTAATTACCGTATTGGCCCGAATATAAGACGACCCTGATTATAAGACGACCCCCCTTTTTCCAGATGTACCTTTTGGAAAAAGGCTTTTTAAAAACCAAATCTTGTTTTTTCTCAGTAAAACACATTTTGTCTTCAATTATTTTCATATTGCATATTTTTCCT
>NW_015655987.1:97435-102200 GCF_001515625.1 Sinocyclocheilus rhinocerous | reverse complement strand
GCCGGCCATCGGTCCCTTTCTCTGTGTCAGACTTAACTATGTTTGTTGTCGTCTTCTAAATAATGCCGCGAGTGGGGCTTGAGGAAGTGATGTCGCCTGCGTCTGCGCAGTGCGACCTGATGCAGCCCCTGAAGTGAGAAATACTGCAAAATAATAATAATAATAACGCGACTAAACGAGACGAAATAACGTTATAACATTTCGTTTCGTCTCGTTTTGGTCAACGAAAATGAAGAGACATTTTAGCATAGTTTTTATTTTGTAAACCACATTTAGTCTCGTTTTTATTCGTCAACGATATTGCATTATACATTTAATTATAGTCATCGTCACATGACCAGCATTTACGTCTCGTCTCGTTTTCGTCACGTAATAAAGGTTTGTTGACGACGATATTTTCGTTGACGAAAGCAACACTACTGCCATCATGGGTGAGACTTCTGTTGTTGGCGTTTGTGCAAAAGGTTATACAGATCTTTTGTCTGCACCAGCTTCAGAAGGTATGCTGGCATGCGATAAGTTATAGATTCTCGAAACCAAGTGTGGTTTTGATTGTGCAATTTTATTACTGTAGATGATGAACATTTACAAGGGAAAACAGCCCCTAGTAGATCCGTCTCCCAAACTGAGACAGCATCAAGCAACACTCCCGTTCAGGAGGAATCTCCCAGGCCATCAACATCCACCTCGAGCTGTCCTAGCCAGGGGAGAGTGCTGTCTGTGGCCGTCCTGCAATCACAGAAAGAGCTGAATCAGTCAGTTTGTGATGTTGTGACTGAACTGCGCCAGGTGCGACAGTCCCTGCTTCAGATGAACCAGACTCCGTTTCGAGTTTGAAAATACTTTAAAGTTTGTTTCTCTACTGCTTTTCATAGTTTTGCATTGTTGCAAAGCAGCTGTATAGAACTACACAAACTGGTATAAAATATAAAGCATAAATATTGAAATGTAGCCTATTAGATTATGTAATGCAAGGTATTACTTGCAAGGTGTGGTATTCAAAAAAAGAAAAAAAAATTCTCCATAAAACGGGTGGTCTTACCTGTTGAAATAACCTGTGGATTGACTGCCGTCTTCTCATGATCGTAACAGCATGTGCGTTCCAGTCAGCGGGTAGTGGAGGGGGATCCTCTGGAACATCCATGCACATTTCTTCTTCTGGTAGCCCAACCCCATAACTCAAGCAGATATTGTGCAGAACACAAGAAGCCAAAATAATTTGGCACACTTTGCCTAGATCATATAGGAGTCTCCCGCCCGATGCATCCAGACATCGCCACCTTCCCTTTAGTAGCCCAATTGTGCGCTCCACGACTGACCGGGCGCAGGCATGGGACATGTTATAGTGAACTTCTTCAGCTGTCTGTGGGTGCACTATGGGGGTGAGAAGCCATGGCTTCAGAGGATAACCTCTGTCACCTATAATTGTATAGAGAATTATTTTTGAAAACGAAAATGGAATAACAGCTAAACACAAACAGTTATTTACCTAGAAGCCATCCATCTCTACCTGCTCCTGCCTCTAGACGATTGCCCACGCTGCAGTTGCGCACAATGAAGGAGTCGTGCGTCGACCCTGGCCATCTTGCAACTGCATTAAGAATTGCCATTCGAGCATTGCAAATGAGCTGTACATTAATCGAATGGAAATTTTTCCTATTAACATACACATATTCATGTGCATGAGGTGCTTGTATGGCAACGTGAGTGCAATCTACTGCAGCTAGGACATTGGGGAATCCTGATTGGCGCACAAAATCATCCATAACATGCTGCTGCTCCTCGGCAGTGTATGGGAACTTTATGTATCAAGTGGACTATTGGACGATGCCTTGAAGCTCAGCTGGCATAAGTCTACTCACAGATGGCTGGGATATTCCTGATCGGTCATCAATCTCTCTTTGAAAGGTTCCCGTGGCCAGGAACCCAAGCACGGAGAGCACATGTACCTGGTTGCAGTTGGTTTTTGTTAAAAAGTGACAGTAAAGGCATTTGTTACAATTTTTTTTATTAATACTGTTCTTTTGAACTTTCTATATATCAAAGAATGCAGGCAAATAAAATGTATCAGTTTAGACATTCTTTCAAATACATTAAATACGAATTATAATTAGTCTCTTTTCTCTTTAATTCGCAAGAAAAAGACTAAATAATTCAAATGTCATATATAGGGACAAAATGCTTTTGTATAAAAACTATACAAATAAGAGTTCAGGTTGGTAGGGAACAATGAAGGCCGTAAATACTCAGTACTCAGTAGTTGTACTTATTCTGTCAGACCCGTGGTGGGATGTCATGATGTGCATGACCAGAGGCAAGATTTCCAGTTTTCCATCCTCTCTTTCCACACTGACCGCTACTCTATCATGGGTCTGACAGGTGAGATAATATTACAGCAACTTGTGTTGATATCCAGATATTGACCACACTGAATAAGGTCTGGTTTCATCACCTAATGACTGCGTGGACAGTCAAAACTAAAGATCGAAATCGAAAAAAAATTCAGTGCCTGTTGGTAGACGAATCTGCCCACAAACAACAGGATGACACAATTGACTGTTTCTAATAGTAAAGGAGTGACAGCCGCAGTCCTTCAAGTTAACAGCCAATCAGAGGAGGATCTTTCCAGCCTCTGGGAATCATTGAAATACGTCTCATACGAATCCTGCTGTTGAAGATTAAAAAGTGAAGAAGCTGTCAGAGTATCTCTTCCCAGCAGCACAGTTACGCTGAAACACAGCCGGCTCATAAATAAATCACAAACACAGAAAAACATCAACTACAATGACTGAAAACACAAATACATGTAGTGATATCATTGACAGCTTTTGTAAAACCACATGGAAACTGAAAAGCGGTTGCCTGGAATAAAAGGAAAACAGTGCACAATAATCTAATTCTGATTGGATACAAAAAATAATAGTGTTACAGTAGAACACAATGGAATTAAGTCTATAATAAGTGTTAAAATACACATTGTTTCACGACTTGTGCTAATATGAGATTAGCGCAATAAAATCACTTACCTAACTTTCCTTTGCGATGTTATAGCAATTTTCCACTCGTCATGATCAAGTAAGAAATGCTAAATAGCAACTGCGAAAATGATTTACACACTTTACAGCTTAAGTGCACATTGTAAAAGAAAAAAATCATGAAATTGCATTTAACTTTAAAACAAATGAAAGATAAATTAATAAAAATAAGAAATTGTTTTCTGTTGTTTTATTTTTTTATTTTTTTTTACAGACACTCCTTGGTTGTTTCTTATTTATTTACACACTTATTTGATAAAGTTTAACTGGAATTGAACCTCAAACTTTCATTTAATACCTGTGTAAATGCAGTCTATTTTATCATCAGAAATTTTTTGGTCATATGTGACACAAATATTTTAATGCCACTTTTAACCCAACATTTCCTAAACTGAAAAACAGTTGTCAAAGCTTAAGATAGGGGATCTGTGGGTGACCTTCAGCAAATCATACATTTCATTAAAACTTTACTTCTTAACGGGATAGTTCACCCAAAAATGAAAATACTGTCATTACTCACCCTCATGTTGTTTCAAACCCGTAAGACTTTCGTTCATCTCCAGGCCTGGTCCTCTCTCCTCCTTTTATCCTTCCGGAGCTCCTCTGTGGGACTCGAGACCGGTGAGTCGCGCAGGTGTCGTGCATTAGCATTTACTCCACCGGCCTCGCTCTGTCCCCACGGCTCTCGGCCCCGCCCCTCTCGTCACACCTACGTTGTTGTGATTTGATCTGAACGGAAACCGTGTGACGCAGCTGACACAGAACAGCATACGCTATTTACAGGGTGATGCGGAGGAGAAGAATTGTAGAATAAAGTTGGTTTTTCAATGACAGAATTTTCATTTTTGGGTGAACTAACCCTTTAAGAACCAACACAATGAAAACAGCACAAATTCCCTTTAGTGTTGTGCCACACTATTGCAGACCATCATCGCCGTGGCAAAGCATCATGGGAAATCCTTGATGGACTGATAGTGAGTATTATAGAGAGAATGCTGTTAATTAATATCCTTCTCAAGAGTAAGCGCCATTTGATTTTGTATAATAGCTTTTTAGATGCATATCTTCCATTATCGTTAATTATCTGTAGAGTTGGGGTACTCAGACTCGAGTCCGATCTCAAGTACAGTTATTTAAAGGACTCGGACTTGTCATGGACTCGGATGCATTTTTACTCAGACTTGACTCGGACTCGGAAAATATGTCCGAGTCCAACCGAGTCCAGGGACAGTCGACGGAAATGTCACTGACACGAAAGTAATATTCAGTATTTGCATGTGTTTTTAAGTCTTGTCCAGTACTTGAAAGCCGACGGGTTTCTTCTGTGCTCACACACCGAAAGCTGCTCACAGAATAACGCGCCTCTCAGTCAGCGTGCGAATGCCGACTTCTCTTTCGCTTAGTTCTCTTAAGTTCTGTTATACATAACTTATATATAACTTATACGAAAAGTTGTCAAAATGCCCGTCTTGGAGACTATTCATGTAAATGCAGTCGGTTTTGTCTTAAGTGAACTTGAACAGTTGGGAGAAATACAGATGTGTGAAAACGTTTGATCTATGCATCAGATCTTAAAGCAACAGCGTAAACCTGCAGCCGCAAATGTTAATCAAACAAAAGAAAAGGAGAAAATCACTCACTGCTCTTGACTGAATCACTTATTAACTTTAATACTTAATGTATACAGTGAAGATTATTTTTACATTTATTACTTCATGAAATGTCTGTAG
>NW_015655987.1:96264-96358 GCF_001515625.1 Sinocyclocheilus rhinocerous | reverse complement strand
CGGGTTTCTTGGGTTTCTTCTGTGCTCACACACCGAAAGCTGCTCACAGAATAACGCGCCTCTCAGTCAGGCCGACTTCTCCGACTTCTCTTTC
>NW_015655987.1:95593-96243 GCF_001515625.1 Sinocyclocheilus rhinocerous | reverse complement strand
ATTCATGTAAATGCAGTCGGTTTTGTCTTAAGTGAACTTGAACAGTTGGGAGAAATACAGATGTGTGAAAACGTTTGATCTATGCATCAGATCTTAAAGCAACAGCGTAAACCTGCAGCCGCAAATGTTAATCAAACAAAAGAAAAGGAGAAAATCACTCACTGCTCTTGACTGAATCACTTATTAACTTTAATAAGAATCATCTATATTTAATGTATACAGTGAAGATTATTTTTTAGATTTATTACTTCATGAAATGTATGTAGTAGGCTATTTCTAGAAGCCTTTACTAGGCTACTATCTGAAAAGAAAAAAAAACTATTTAATTTGTATTTTTGAGTAATATATTTATTTATCATTTCGCTTGTAAGTAATACTTGGAGTGTTTACTTGCCTTCAGTAAGCTTGAGAATGTTTTATGACATTAGTTTAATATTTTTTGCTTTTGTATTAGTGGCAGTTTCTAGCTTCAAAGGAAAATCATTTTTCTAACATCTTTGCAACAATAGTTTTTATAGGTCCAAAATCACCTTGATGTGCATTATTTTCTAATAATTCAACAGCCTGTCATCAATTATACCTTACATAATGTAATTTATTGTAATTAATGTAATTATGAATGCATTCAAAAATAAAACAGGTGTGAGTTG
>NW_015655987.1:95010-95511 GCF_001515625.1 Sinocyclocheilus rhinocerous | reverse complement strand
TAGAAGCCTTTACTACTGAAAAACAAAAAAAAACTATTTAATTTGTATTTTTGAGTAATATATTTATTTATCATTTCGCTTGTAAGTAATACTTGGAGTGTTTACTTGCCTTCAGTAAGCTTGAGAATGTTTTATGACATTAGTTTATTATTTTTTGCTTTTGTATTAGTGGCAGTTTCTAGCTTCAAAGGAAAATCATTTTTCTAACATCTTTGCAACAATAGTTTTTATAGGTCCAAAATCACCTTGATGTGCATTATTTTCTAATAATTCAACGGCCCATCATCAATTATTCCTTACAGAATGTAATTTATTGTAATTAATGTAACTATAAATGCACTCAAAAATAAAACAGGTGTGAATTGTCTGGGACTTATGGAAAGTATATGTAGGGCTTTTATACACAGTGTGTGTGCCATTGTACAGACTAGGTTTATCCCTCACAGCCTCATTTTCATCCAAGAAAAAATTCAAAATGCCCTGTCTGAGGGGTCTGTGTAC
>NW_015655987.1:90848-91188 GCF_001515625.1 Sinocyclocheilus rhinocerous | reverse complement strand
AATGGTTCAAACACTGATGAATAGAATAAGCAGACACAAACAAATTTTGATTATTCAAAATTCATATTTCATTAAAAATCGTAAAAATTATATAAAGTTATTTTTTTTATTGAGATAAAAGGTGCATTTTCTGCTCTTAAGGTCCCATTCACCAAGATACCTACTCCTTTACACCCACCCTTGAATTTATACATTTACTTTAACGATTAATAAAGTCAAGTCCCGCCCTTTAATTTTTCACGTTCTAAAACCTGTTTCACTCAATATGTCACAATACATAAATCAATTCAGCCATAACTTCTGTTACATGACTTTAAGTTTGCTAAGCAAAGCAGGACAC
>NW_015655987.1:86213-90447 GCF_001515625.1 Sinocyclocheilus rhinocerous | reverse complement strand
AATCAAAATGGCAAGATGCAATAGAGGTTTCCTTTTGTTACATTTAAATGGACATTGTGTTTTTCTAGTTGTAAAGGTTAAAACAATGTTAAGATACTAATAAATAATAGAGTTTCGTTGGACTCAGACTCGACTCGGACTCGACTGTTTGGGACTTGGACTTGAGTCTGACTCGGCCCATTTTGGACTCGGACTTGTCTCGGACTCGATTGGTTAAAGACTCGGACTCAACTTGGACTCGAACCCAACACTAATTATCTGTTGCTCATTTCCTTATGATTACGATTACAATATTCTTTCGATTGCTTTTGTCTGTTTGTTCAACATGTTAGAGATGCTGTGTCAGACAATCATGAAAGCAAATGGAAAGATGATTCCTATTTCAAACTAGCAGACAATACGTACGAATGGCTGAATCAACCAAATTTATTCACCATTAGTCTACAAGTACAGATTAAAAAACACACACACACACACACACACACACACACACACACACGTTACTGTACACATTTGTGTCGTCAAATATACTTTGGGTGGGTTGATTATGCTAGAAAATGTCCGAATGGAACCAATGAAAATGCAAAAAGCACCCCATAACCCACAAAGCCAACTCACTGTTTAACTGCAGCTAACCGAGCGTATTTACAAATCACCTACGCCGAATGAAACACTGTCACAGGTGCACTGAAAACTCAATGACTGGCGTATCGTAGAGGAAACCCAGAAACGAAACAGAGATAACCCAGCTAACAAAGATACTTTCAAAGAATTTTGCTAACGTTGCCATTAAGTTGTTGTAAAATTTTTATTTCTGAACGTTCTCTAAGTGTCCAGTTTTTAATATGTTTAAAAATGTTGTTACCTGGTTGTATGAACGGAAAGGGAACATTCCATTTTGTCATTTTGAATATTACTTTAGAATATTCTTTGAACATTCTGAAACAAATAGTATCATTTAAAAAATGTTAGATGAACATCCAACTAAAACGGTTCATTTGATCATTTTGCAAACATGACTTCTGAATGTTTTCCGACATTCCAAAGTAACATTTGAAAAACGTCCAACGAAAATGTTTCAGAAAACATTCCAAAAAGTTTCAGAAACAAATGTTCCAAGTGCTAATGTTTTGAGAACATTATTAAAATGTTTTATCAACATTACTGGAAAAACAACTACAAATTCAGTTGATAGAGCTTCATTTGAAAAACGTTAAGGGAACATTCCATTTTATCGTTTTGCAAACGTCATGGGAATGTTACTTTTGAACGTTCTCTGATATTCCAAAGTAACATTTAAAAAATGGTATAGGAACATCCAACTAAAATGTTTCATTTTATCATTTTGTAAAAATGATGGGAATGTTACTGTTGAATGTTCTCTGACATTCAAAAGTACCTGTTAGACAAACGTTCAACTAAAACATTTCAGGAAAAAATGTTCCATGAACAATGTATAAATAATGTTTTTGTGCTAACATTTTGAGAACACTATTAAAGACCAGATGATGTTGAATGAATGTTCTATTAACATTACTGGAAGAACAACTACAAAATGCAGTTGATAGAGAAAAACGTTAATGGAATATTCCATTTGATCATTTTTCAAACATTATGTTCTCTGAACATTCTAAAAACAACTAGTAACATTTAAAAAATGATAGACATACGTCCAGCTAAACCATTTCAGGCATAAAACATTACACGAATGGTGTATTAATTATGTTTTTGTGCTAACGTTTTGAGAATGTTATTAAAGTCCTGATAACGTTAAATGAATGCTGTTGACAGAACATAATGTTCTCAGATATTCAAAAGTAACATTCAAGAAATGTTTTACAAACATCCAGCTAAAATGTTCCATTTTATAATTTTGCAAAAATTATGGAACATTACTTCTGAATGTTCTTTGAGGTTCAAAAATAGCATTTAAAAACATTTCAGGAAAAAAATAGTTCCATAAATGCTTTATAATGTTAAAATGAATGTATAAATAATGTTTATGTGCTAACGTTTTAAGAACATTATTAAAGACCAGATAACGTCGAACAAATGCTCCATTAACAATACTGGAAGAACAACTGCTGCTGACAGAGCTTAACTTGAAAAACGTTAAGGGAACATTCCATTTGATCATTTTGCAAACGTTATGGGAATTTTTTTAATGTTCAAAAGTATCATTTTAAAAAATGTTAGACGGACGTCCAGCCAAAACATTTCAGGAACAAACATTCCATTAATGATGTATAAATATTGTTTTTGTTTTGAGAATATTTCACCAGATAACTTTGAACGAATGTTCTATTAATGTTACAGGTAGAACATTAGTTCATAACTTTTTCAGAATGTTAGCTAAAGTTCTAAAACGATCCCTGTTAGCTGGGAATGTGACAAAGGAAAGAAAAACAACATCAGTCATTTATTGTGCTTTTAAACCCTTTCCCCACTTCGGTATCGAAACGGGACTTGTTTTGAGAAGAGGCACTAGCTAAAGTGCTTACATCAGTTTATATTCAACCGCTATCGCTATTGTTTAGGACTCAAGTTAGAAATCACAAATCTATATATGTTCTGATTCACTGTACGTATAAACAGTGCAGGTTTTGCAGCAGTTCTGGAAAAACAGTTTCAGGTTTCTAGTCCAGCGTCAGGCATGAAGCCCTTGCGTTTGCTCTACGTACGAGAAGAAAGTCTGGATCCTTCTCAAGCCGACCCGGAACTGATGGAGTGGAAAGCTTGCGCTGGAAGCGGGAACGGGTCAAGGTGGGACGCTTAAAAAAAGAAACCTGTCGAAGTGGGACACTGCTGCAAATTCCTCCAGCTGGATTGTTTGTTGACATCATTCGCTCTCCTGTCTCGCTCTCTCAGACAGTTACTTCAGTCTTGCTGGCGGTTCTGTACTGATGATGGTGATGTCCAGGTATATACTGCAGGTGGTCCACCGTATGCATGCGGCGGCTGGCGAACGCCTGCCTTTTGTTGCCCACCTGCGCGCTGTTCACAGTCAGTGTGTTGTAGGACTCGTTGTTGCTGCTGCTGGGGTGCGAATGCATCTTCATCATTTTGCAGTGCCGGTCCATGACCGGTGTGGTCGGCATGAACATGTCCGTATGCGACAGCGCCCGCGACATGGCCTTCTCCCGGAAATCGGAGCGCCGCAAGGACAGCATCTTATCCGACGAGAGCAGCGGGTCCTGGGAGTGCAGTCGGTCAGTCGACAGCAGCTGCTCCTCAGAGAGGATGCGTCCGTGGTACGGGGGCAGACCGCCGGCACCGCCGCTGTACGACGTCAGGCCGTAGTCCCGGTGCGGTTTGGAGCGGGCGGGCGAGAGCACGTGGTCCTGGGACATGGCGCGCTGCACGCGTTTGGGCTTCTGGCGCTGCGCCGGCGGATCCACGTTCAGCTTGATCATGTGTGTCTGCAGGTTGCCGCCGCGAGGCGTCGGATCGGGTAAATGGTGCTTTCGGATGTAGTACTCGTCGTCCTTGCCGCCTGAGAAAGAGAGAGCAGAGCACTGTGGTTACCGGAAAACTAAAACTACTGAAAAACATTTATGCTTTATCAAATACAATAAACATTAATACTAAAATAATATTTAAAAAATGTTATCTTATTTTTTCAGTTAGTTGCCAAGGAAACACTTGTCATTTTTCTTTAGTTTAAAACCTAAAATAAGTAAACTAAAACTGAAATAAAATGATAAAAAAATTAACATATATACATAAATAAATATATATATATATATATACAGGGCCTAAAACTAACTTTTTGCCAGATTTTTTCTTTGTCCTATTTTCTTTGATCAACATTAAAAACGCAGACAACAGCAGGTTTATTGGAATTCTGAGTCTATCACTTTAACACCATGTCTACACTGCAGCAGCTTGAAGTTGTCAACACTGGATGCGACAAATTGCTTGGACTATTTCAGAAATAGAACGGGGAATCCGTTTACTTTCAGGGATTTGTCGTGTCGCGCCGCATCCTGTGTAGACATTATCACTGATTATAATGGGTTCTACTGTTGTAACACATTGCGTCGTGCGCAGTTCGTGTTCGGTTTCTTTCTCAGCTGTTCATGTTCACTTAAGAACCAACTACTTTACTAGGATGCTCACAGAGACGGGCATTTTTGACATAATTTTGTGTGAACTAGTCCGTTCAAGCGCAGGAAGGAAGCAGAGCTCAAGACGTGGCTTTCAGGCCGGGGCTTCGGATGTTTAAACTTCCCAC
>NW_015655987.1:74470-83360 GCF_001515625.1 Sinocyclocheilus rhinocerous | reverse complement strand
GCTAATCAAATAACACTATAGTCTTTATATCTTTTTTAAAGTTCAAGAGCAGTGAGTGATTGTTTTTTTTTCTTTGTCCTATTTTCTTTGATCAACATTAAAAACGCAGACAACAGCAGGTTTATTGGAATTCTGAGTCTATCACTTTAACACCATGTCTACACCGCAGCAGCTTGAAGTTGTCAACACTGGATGCGACAAAGCGGCCGTTGCTTGGACTATTTCAGAAATAGAACGGGGAATCCGTTTACTTTCAGGGATTTGTCGTGTCGCGCCGCATCCTGTGTAGACATTATCACTGATTATAATGGGTTCTACTGTTGTAACACATTGCGTCGTGCGCAGTTCGTGTTCGGTTTCTTTCTCAGCTGTTCATGTTCACTTAAGAACCAACTACTTTACTAGGATGCTCACAGAGACGGGCATTTTTGACATAATTTTGTGTGAACTAGTCCGTTCAAGCGCAGGAAGGAAGCAGAGCTCAAGACGTGGCTTTCAGGCCGGGGCTTCGGATGTTTAAACTTCCCACACTTTCATGTGTTCTAGCTCTTGAATATTTACATTGCAAAGGCTTAAACTTTTGTGATGAAGCAGCACTGACCTGTTAACTGTACAGAGCGTCGTTCATATTTGTTCACGTTTATGTTCTCACAACATTGCGCAACATTTATACAAATGTTACCGGCCATCTGGCGACTGACACAGTTTCATACACTCGCCAAAGCCGATTTTTACTCGCATTTGACGCTTGGCGAGTGTTAATTTTAGGCCCTGTATATATATATATATATATACAGTATATATATATATATACAGTATATATACAAAAACAACAAAAACACAACACAACTGCTGAAAATCATTTGTGATAGTTGAAATAAAATGGACATTCACTGAAATAAAATCAAATATAAAAACGTTTTATTTCTGTTAACATGTCCAATTTAGAAATGCAGTTTAGTTTAAGTACTAAAAAACACACACACAAATAACATTTTAAATAAAAAAACTGAAATAAATAAAAAAAATCTATATTGAACAAGAACAAAAACTAATGAAAACAACAGAAACACACGACAAAGATACTTAAAATGAAAATGGAAAATATACAAATGTAAACTAATAAACAAATAAATAAATAATAAATACTATTATACTATATTAAGTATACTAAAATAACACTGGATCAGAGTCAAATAAGCAGAAAACAAACACAGAACAAACTCTGACTGATAAGAACAAAAGTCTGTCCTGAGTTGAATTTTATTACTTCGAGTTTGGAAGAAAAAAAATGCAACTGATGCCAAAGCTACAAGTCCAGCAGAAACTATTTTGCTGACGGAAAAATGCGGCACTAAATTGTGTTTTTATGTCTTTGTTTCCTCACTTTCTCAGTTTTTATCGCTCTGTTAATCTTTTTCTTGTTTTTCTCAACAATGGCTCAGGAAACACAAAGTCGGGAGTCGATGCTGCTATTATGAGTCTCTCCGGATCAGGGATACGTGTGTGTGTGTGTGTGTGTGTGTGTGTTTATGTGGGATGTGTAGAGTGTGTTAAGGAGCAGATGAACTCAAGAAGAGGGCATTTCTCCTGAGATGCTGCTCTAGTTTTTTTCTTTAGTTACTCATGAAGCAGGTGTTTGGGATGCTATCCTTGATGATTATAATGATGATGATAATCATAATAATAATAATAATTTTACTATTATTATTACTAAATAAAATATAAAAAAATATTACTATTGTAATTATACACTGTAAAATGCAATTATTATTTTTATTATTATTATTGATATTATATTATTATTTTACTATACTAAAATATAATATGATTATATATATATATATATATATCATTATAACAATCTATAATTAATCTTATCTATATTAATATCTGATCTATATGCTTTTATCTCACAGCTGAATTTTGTGTTAAAATGTTTTAAGTTTTGGCAGTCCAATCAAATTTGGACTCAAGAAAGGTTCATTCATCACACTAAAGATTAAGTATATTAACTTCTAACTCTAATGTGAAAAAAAAAACTTGTCTAAAAACGAAATCAATACATTTAACAACTTTTTTGCTAGCTTGTAGTGTAGCTAACTACTTTTCTAAAAGTTGTAACTACTTGAACTGATGACAAGCTCCAGTTTTTAAGTCGCTTCCCCAAAATCGATGACATCATTTCCTTCCTGAGCAGCAGTGGACAGAGACTGCAGCTGCAGATGAATGTGTTTGTGAGCGTTCAGTATGAGACCAGCTATCGATTCTCCACTGAACTGTTTATCTTGGAGCTAATGAAGACAGGATCCGATAGCTGGCCGGCTGGTGTAGTTCAGAATTACCATCACTGACAGCGCAGGCTTCTGGCAGACGCCGATGTGAGGGCATGACATTAGACGTGAAAATGTCAGGTGAACTGCCTACGGGCCAACGGTCACTCCGGACCCCAGAGCTCAATTATCCGCTCAGATACGACGGCTTCAGATCAGCATGCAGTAATGCAATCTAATGCCACAGATGTCCAATATGAGCTACTGGCCATCCGGGATGAAGTCCACTGGACGTCCCATCACAAGAGGAGGATGAATGCTAATCTCTCAGGTCAGCTACAATATGAGCCAAAGGGAGCAACCTTTTTATTGTCTTTCTCTTATTTATCATGCTAAATAAATGTCTTTTTTGCTTTCTCAATCTTTGAGAATGTAATTTAATGTTTATTTATTAAAAGCCAGTTGTTCCCCTGTAAATGCTGTTTGAAATTTTTAATAGTTAAAGCTAATTTTGCATATTAATCAAAATTACCTGTAGAGCCTGAAAATAAATAAATAAATATCAGTCACTCTATATTTCCCAATAATATATCTTAGTAAGATGATAGTTTTTATGATCATCTCTCAGTCATCAAAGTCAAAGTCTGCTTTATTGTCAATTCTTCCACATGCACAGCACATACATACAGATAATTGAAATTGCGTTACTCTCAGACCCTTGGTGCATACAGATAACACAGTAGAACGTAAAAATACAGATAAATACAGATTAAATATATATATATAAAATACAACTATACAAATATACAAATAAGGACATGTAAAAACATATAAATAAAGCAGCACAAGGCACATGGCAGATAAAGTGCAATCCAGTGAAGTAAACAAACAGTGCAGATATAATGAGTGTAGTGCAAAAGAGCTTATTCAGTCTGATTAAAGTGACAAAAAAGCTCAGAGAGCAGTTCTTTATTTAAACTGTCAGTAGAGGTAGTTGAATGTGGTCAGTTCAATGCTGAATGAGGTAGTGAGCAGACCAATGCTGCACAAAGTGACTGGTGCAGGTCACAGTGTGTTAGTGGGAGGGGTGAGTGGAAGGACCTGGGGGCAAGGTCGGGAGGGAGTTCAGCTTCCTGACTGCCTGATGGATGAAGCTGTCCTTCAGTCTGCTGGTCCTGGCCTGGAGACTCTGCAGTCTCCTCCCTGATGGCAGCAGACTGAAGAAGCTGTGTCGGGTGGGTGGGATCACCTGCAACAATGCAGAGGGCTTTTCGGGTGCGACGGGTGTTGTAAATGTCCTGGAGGGAGGGGAGAGAGGCACCAACGATCTTCTCAGCTGCTCTCACTATGCATTGAAGTGTCTTGCGGCAGGACGCGTTGCAGGCGCCATACCACACAGTGATGGGGGACAGCGTCATCACCTGGTCGCCGGGAGGAGGTGGAGTCTTCTGTGCAGTGGTGCTGTTTTGTGCCTCAAAGCGAGCGAAGAAGGCGTTCAGCTCGTTCAGCAAGGAGATAGTGCTGTCACAGGTCCGCGGTGGGGGCTTGTAGTCCGTATTGTATCTTTGGCTCGTATCATTGTATTGCATTGCATTTTTCAAAAGATATAATGCAATGCACTGCAATGATGACTGAGAGATGAACAAATAAACATTCCTCTGAAGTCTGATGATGATCATATTTTATATTTTAACATGATTTTTATAAAAACTGATGTTTGAATAATCAAGTCCAGTATGTGTTCATCCTGAACTATTACTAACAATATTGATGTTATTCTTAAGTTTACTTTATAAAAATCAGTAAAGACACACAGCAAAATGACACGTGAAGCACGAGCTGAAGGTGGATGTTTGTACAATTATATTAAAACACTTTTTGCTTGCTAAAACTATAAATCAGACGACAGAAGGCATGTAGCAGATTGTGTGCGACGGGTTTTTCAGCAATGTTTCATCATGTTTATCATTTAGAGACCTTAGAAATGTGTGTATCAAATATGATACAGTAGGAATTATAGAGTTAAACCTATAAGCATTGCATATTCTCTTTCTCTCCCTGCTTTGTGACCCGTCTCCCTATTAAAAACCTGACTAATTGTTCTCCATTACTGGTCATTACTCTCCGGTCGGCTCACAGCAGGTGAAGCCCTAAATTACTCAAACAGCACTACAAACTGGCCTTGTGATTTAAGACACCAGAAGCACCATTATTTTACATCCCACAGCAAAGAAAATCAATATTAATGCTCCAACATGTCTATAACAGGTCTATGTCTAATGTCTAACTTGTCTTTTTGTGATTTTTATAGTCTGTAAGTCATGGCAAGTTTATTTCTTGCACTTAATTCATGGTAAGTTTGCTTTTGAGATCAGTGTCCATTTAAAACTTCATTATTAATTCCTCTTGGTTTTCAATCTTGTAATTTTCTTCATTCTGTGTTGAATGTCATTGATTTAAGAGCTGTAGTGCCGTCCATCTGATCATAATAGCTCTGGAATATGTTAACGCAGCATGTCAATACTTTCATGTTTCATTTATCCTGCCCTTTGCATTTAATGAAAGCCAGTTGGCTGGTTATTTTTCATTTAGCAGGTGCTTTTATCCACAGTGCATGTATTATAGTCGCAGTCCCTGTGGGGATGAGCGTCCTGCGCAAGGGCACTGAAGTGACAGCAGATCACACAAACTTTCTAATTTAAGAAACAACCTCCAAAGAGTTTAAGCCTACAACCTTTGGATTGCCCACTGAGATCTTGTGATGTGTGCTGCTGTCAAAATATGGGGTCAAAAGATGTTTTTCAAGTCTCTTCTGCTCATCAAGGCTGCATATTTTTGATTAAAAATACAGTAAAATAATAATATTATTTATTACAATTTAGTTTATTACAATTTAAACTGTTTTCTATTTCAATATTTGTTAAAATATGATTTATTTCTGTGAACAAAGCTGCATTTTCAGCATCATTACTCCAGTCTTCAGTGTCACATGATCCTTCAGAAATCATTTAATATGCTGATTTGCTGCTCAAGAAACATTTCTGATTATCAATGTTGAAAACAGTTTTCATTGGATTTTTCAGGATTCTATGATGAATAGAAAGTTCAAAAGAACAGCGTTTATTTGAAATAGAACATTTTTTATGTGATTAGAACTGTCACTTTTGATTAAGTTAATGCATCTGTCCCAAGATCATATTAATTTTTTAGCTCTGTGCTCTTGCTGTATGACAATTATTGTGTCTCTTTTTATTTCTCCCTGTCCAGAGGAAAGAAACAGCAACTTTTGAGCAACTGCAGCTCATATAAAAGAGAAATACTACAACTGAAAAAGATTTGTATATGTTCTACCTGAAAACGTGCATAAATGATCATGCAATATTTCTTTGAACAAGCATCCAATTAGACAATTTGTATGAATATATATTTTGTATACTCACTGTCTAACTTTTAATGTTACAAAACATTTACAGACATTTATAATGTTCCATAAGATTTCAAATAAATGCTGTTCATTGAACTTTCTTTTCATCATCCTGAAAATGTTGTATCACGGTATCCAAACATTTAAAGCAGCAAAAACTGCTTCTGAAGGAACATGTGACACTGAAGACTGGAGTAATGATGCTGAAAATTCAGCTTTGCACCAAAGAAATAAATTACATTTTAAAATGTATTCAAATAAAAAAAATAGTTATTTTGAATTGCAATAATATTTCACAATATTACTGTTTTTACTGTAAATAAACGCAGCCTTGGTGAGCAGAAGAGACTTTTTCCAAAAACATTTACTATTGTGAATCCATCTTATACGATTCTTATAAATTTTTCATGTAAATTCTGCACATAAATTTATGAAAAGTATGAATCTCGCTCTCGTCTCTCATACAGGATGGACAATAATGAAGGGAAGAGTATGTACTTAAGTCTACTTTCACGGCCATCTCGTAGGACGGTGGGAGGTGCGTGAGGTTCTGGAAGGACCGGGAGAACGACAGGTCGTACGGCTCTGTCTGGGATGTCAGGATGTTGTTCATTCTCGGCTTCTCTGCAGGGCAGAAAGGAAAAAAGAGGCAGAGAGAGAGAGAGACAAAGATGAAACACATCCCATACAAGAGAAAGCAGTTCCAGCTCAGTGTGTTCAGGCCACCGTGGCATCTGTCTGAGAGTGTGTGTGTGTATGTGTGTGTGTGTGTGTGTGCTGGAATCATTTTTGAAGAACTTGTTTAATGAGGGTGAGTGTAGGTCCAGGCAACTACTCAGCCAGTAAAACACTTGTTGGGAATGCCGTTCCCTCATTTTAACTGTGTGCTCATGGGACCAGGAACTGCCAGGCATGGGATTTGCAGGCTATTTTCAAAGGCTTGTGTTTCTAGACTTGCATATATGACATTACATAGGCGCACATATACCAGACCGCATATACACTGCAAAAAATGATTTTCTTACTCAGTGTTTTTGTTTTGTTTTCTGGTAAAAGTTCTAAACTTTCTTATAGGATTAGGTCACCCAAAAATGACAATATGTTGAAAATGTACTCAGCCTCAGGTTTGTTTCTACATGGGAACAGATTTGTAGAAATGTAGCATCCCATCACTTGCTCACCAATGGATCCTCTGCAGTGAATGGGTGCCGTCAGAATGAGAGTCCAAACAGCTGATAAAAACATCACAATAATCCACAAGTAATCCACACCACTCCAGCCCATCAGTTAATGCCTTGTGAAGTGAAAAGCTGCGTGTAATGCTACATTTAATGTTACATTTCATTTAATGCATCCATGTAATGCTACATTTCTACAAATCTGATGAAAAAATACACTCACTAACATCTTGGATGGGCTGTATGGTATTCTTTTAAATGAAGATATAATGACGTAAGATATAAAGTATAAAACTATCATAATTAAATAACTTTATTCTTAAATCAATAACAAATATCTGCCAATGGGGTCAGAAAAATACACTTGTTTCCCCTTTGAATTAAGTTTGTTTTTCTGACCCCATTGGCAGGTATTTACATTTTGTTTTACATATAAACTTATTTCATTCTGATATATTTTTTCAGAAAACAAGACTTAATACCTTAAGTAATTTAGCATCTTATGTAAATGTATCTTGATTTAAGAGTGTTTAGATATTTGCACTAGACAACAAGAGACAAAAAAAAAATAGGTAAGAAAATAATATTTTTGTAGTGTAGAGACCAACAGAGATAAGCACAGAGAGACTTAACACAAACAGAGACCAACAGAGAGAGAGAGAGAGAGAGAGAGAGAGAGAGACTGCACACATACAGAGTCAACCCTACATTCACAGACATCAAAGAAATGAGAGATTATACACATGGACAACATGTGTACTGCTTACCGTAGTACACTATTCGGTGTCCTAACAAACCCAAGTGAGAAAAACAAAATCAGTAACTTTCTTTTGCATGCTTTTGATTCACCGTGTGACATACTGCAGGGTCACTCCATGTCAAATCAATTTAGAAACTTCCCTGCCTAAAATTTTTGATTTTGTTGATATTATTTTCTGAAGAAAGACAAGCATAGTGATGAAAGCCAACATATTAAATGTCATGGATGAATATACTGAGTAATCCACTATTTTGTAGAGGGCATCCAAAATGACAATTTTGTCAAATATAATAAGTATCAGCTGAATTAAAAGTGACCCACAAAGTAATTGGTTTTCGACCATTGAAAATTGGTGAAATTTAACAATTTGCACATGAAGACACATTGGGATTGAACCATATAGGACTTAAAAAATGAAGATACCAAAAGAAAAGTTTGACAAGAACCAAAATCTAAAAGTTTATTAAGATATCTTTAACACTGCTTGCAGTACAGACATGCAAATTTTGGAATAAAAATATATTTTTGGCTCTCAGACAGTTACGTTCTATGCAGTTGTTTTGACAGAAAGAAATGAGATACATTTCTAGTTTTAACATTATTTGTTCAGACACTCCTCTTTAAAAGAAAAGCCGTATGCAAAGGGACCACATTAGGTTTTTGACAACTGAAAACATGTACAATTTACTCCTGGAGCCACACTGAGATCCCCATATCTCTGGGACTGAACCATACTGGGCCTTAAAAATGAAGATTACAAAAGAAATCTTTGTTAAGAACTAAAATCTAAAAGGATATTAAGATATCTTTAATACTACTTGAGTAACAGGCATGCAAACTTTGGGAAAAACAACATGAAAAGTGCTTTTCCCCCATTTTTGAACTATCACCACTGGCATATAATGCAAGAAAGATTACTAAAGTCGACAGATTTTACTAATAGACGTACCAATCTCTGTGTAAAAGTAACACAACGATGCTGCAATCTTTCTGAAGTCATTTTTCCTCCATGTAATTTGGCTCCAAATCCCAGGTAAAACCTCTCTTTTTAACTCTCCTCTATAAAATAGTGGATTAGTCAGTAAATATTCATCCATGGCATTTAATATTTTGGCTTCCTTTTCATTCATGTATTTCTTTCACCAGAAAAAAAAGATCACAATCAAAATTCTTAGTCAGGGACCTCTGGTGGAGTTGACACAGAATATTATTAATGCAGTGAGCTGATATTAACTGTTTTTTTTTTTTTTTGTGA